>NC_052479.1:5140198-5207468 GCF_009730915.1 Dioscorea cayenensis subsp. rotundata
CACACCCTCATATCTTTCCAGTGCCTTATGTAGTTTAAATAATAAAATTGAATCATAAAATTTATTTCTCTTCATTGTTTTTTTTACTAATTTATTAATGTTTTGTTTTATTTCCATAAATTTAATAATCATCATTTTCAAGACTACTGTGCATGATGGGAATATCATCTACATCTTACATAACGCATTAATTTAACCATTTTGTCTTGATCAAGACCAGACCATCTTTGATTAGCGTTAATAAATAATTCAAGTTTGGTCATGTTTCAATTAAGTTTGAGAGTTTTTTTTTTTTAAATAAGGAATATGACACTATATTTTTTCCTTAAAATTTAAAACAATTAGAGTAATGTAATTAAATAGTAAAATCACTTATAATATATGTTAAATTATCTTAACAAAATCAAAGTTTATAAAAATTTGATTAATTGAAGCTAAATTTACTTTTCCAGTAATGAGTATGTTTATATTAGTTTTTTTTTTTTAAGAAAAATCACCTAAATCCCAAGGGTTCATTGCTTCACAGCCAAATGATTTATAGTCCAGTAGCATTGACTTACTGAAAAAAAATATGGGATGTTCAAGTGTCTCAGATTCAAATTTCGCTAGATGTAGTGGTTGTAATCGATCTCCGGCATGAGTTCAGACTTGTAACTAGCACCTTGTGTTGTTGAGTTAGGCCAACTCTAATGCATGACCCAAATCTCAAATTTGGAGTCAAATTTAGGTGTGGATTGGGGTTTGGAATAGGTGACCCCAAATTTGGGGTCACACATGAATATTAAATTTTTAATCATTTTTTTTATTTTTATAATTATTGTAATTATAAGTAGTAATTATATACCTACAATATTAATTTGTGAGCAATTAATTACTTAATTAATAATAAAATTATTAATTAAATTAATTTATGATAAATTTATGAAACTAAATAGTAATAATAATATAAAAAATGTGCAAAGAATATTTTGTAAATATGTTTTTTTGATAAAATTTGGGGTTTGTGATTGAAGTATAATTTACTGAATCAAATTGAAAATTTGGGGTAAAAATTTGGGGTAAAAATGGTCTTGGAATACATCCCTTTGACTATCAACACTTGTTGCATTTGTAAAAAGAAAAATAAATAAATAAATAAATAAATATTTGGTGTCCTCTTAGTGTATACTTATGAATTAATTTAGAAAATATGCCAAAATGAATCCTTGCTCAAAAATTAATAAAGCCAAAGTCTCATGCAAATGGAATTATTTAGAATGGTTTTCCTAAAAGTTGCCATGAGACAAATCTGCAATAATAATATCATAAAATCAATCATACATTTTAATATTAGGATTAATAAATTACTGAACATGGATATCACATGCATATTTGTTTGCTTAATGAACAATTGTATGCCATTATAATAAAGAAATGAAACTAACACAACATGCCAACAACTATTTATAAAATTAAGGATAGATGTTGATATTAAGATAAACAATAGAAATTAAATATCACATGGATGTTTAGAATAAATGACCTACGTTATTGAGATGTTGAAATTAATTACACCTTGATAATTGAGGAAATTTTTTCATAATTTATAAATTTTGAAATAATATAATATGAGCTTAATTGGGATCATTAATATGGAGATTAGCATCATACATGTCATATTATGATTATTAATTGATACTTCAACACTGCTTTATATTATCAAAATTTTTTAATTTGTATGATTTGTTTAGATGTTGACATGTATATTATTTATAATTAATATAATAATTATGTCATGCGAAATGTCTTCTTGATTATTCAAATTACCACTGTTATTAGTTTATATGGACAACTATAATCAATAATATTGCCTCCTGAATTTTTTTGGTTGCTTCTAATTTTAACTAGTTTTTTTATGTTTTATTTGTTACATTTCCATAAACTTTATTATCATAATTAATTACTTAATCTATCTAATTTTAACTGTTATAATTTTAAAAAATAATTAGATTTCTTAAAGAGTTACTTTATTTTTGGATATTACAAAGAAATATTTTTCCTAATTCAGCTATTCAAATTGAACCTAAAACACATAAAAAAGAAAAATTATAAAG
Organism: Dioscorea cayenensis subsp. rotundata; assembly: GCF_009730915.1. NCBI lineage: Eukaryota > Viridiplantae > Streptophyta > Magnoliopsida > Dioscoreales > Dioscoreaceae > Dioscorea > Dioscorea cayenensis. Next base: position 5,142,292 of record NC_052479.1, read on the forward strand.
AACTACATTAATATTTATATCTTTGATATTTAACCAATTTTTTTTTATGTTGAATTTGACCTAAAACAAATGTGTGAAAATTATTGTAACAAATATTATTCAAAATATATAGAAGTTACATGTGTAGATTAATATCAAAATTTTCTTCGATGTTCATTATCCTTCTAAATTCTTTTTAATTCTCTTCCCAAAATTTTTTATTATTGTTAAAAATACATAATGATAATATTTTCATTCAAATTATTATTTTTAATAAATAAAGTTTTAATAGAAAACCACTCCAAAGAGCCAAATAATCATTATGTGATGCCCCGCACTTGAAGCGTTGACAAACAGCCGCATACCTAAAAGGTTGTGACCAAGTAGGCACGCAAGGCCTCAAAACCTGTCTCACACTAGACAAAACAACCTTTAACAAAAACATTAACTTTCAAAAGCAACATAGAGGCACAATCCTCGAAATACAACAAAAGCAAATAACAAGTGTCTTACATGACATTAAACATAAGACAAGTAGTTCTAAGTCCACAACAAAAGAAGTTTACTAACTTGATAAAGAACTAGAAGGCGACTTGCTCAACGACCCCTCTAAACTGTCCACCACCCAACCCTACTACTAATTTGAAAGAGAGAGAGAACAACTTATTGAGCTTGGGAGCCCAGTAAGCAACCACTAAAAATATCGGGATCACAAAAATTCAATAATTTCTAAAGTCATACAAAATGTAACATAACAGAAAAAATATCAACATGAAATCCAGAAAACCAAAAATAGTTCAAAACAGATTTGGTTTATCAGAATAAAGAGTATATATGTCTCCCAAACAACTAATGCCAAAACAAAACATCACAATTCATTTATTTAAACTCGGTGACCCGAGTCAGATTTCAGAACTCATAGGCTTACCCTCGGTGACCCGAACTAGAATATCAGAAGTCGTTATTCTTCACCGACGGAACGGTGCGAAACTATAGTTTCTATGTCAGAAGTACGTGTCAACACTGTCAGTGTTCAACCCCTAGTGACAGGGTTACTGCACAGTTAATTTGGGGACTACGAGTTTTTATAACAAAAATATGTCGGGTCCAAAATCATGGTCAACACAATAATATTAAAATTTAGTGATCCCATGTTCTAACAAAAATTAATCCAATTATATGAAATAATCAACTATCAATTAACAGAATATTCCACACAATTTAAAAATTAATTAAATATGGAAATAACATTAAAACAAATATGATTAATTAGGAAAACAATATATGTATACACACACTTTTCCAGCAATCCAAAGCAATCCAAGAAATCATAAATTAAATAGATTAACTGATTCGGAACCCAGCATTTCAAAGAAATAATACCATAATAATCTTAAATTAAATAAATAGAATAACTCAGAAAAAGTATCATGAATCCGTAGAATGATTAAATTAACAACCAATGAGTTAAGTTAACATAAAATCTCTAATTAAACAAAATATCATAAACAAATAAAATAAATAAATATTACTAAATGATGAAAGTGATTGTAAACATAGTAACAAAATACATAACCTGAGCCTTTGAATAATTTTAACAGTAAAACCCAAGTTAATTAAGTAATTACATAGGTGTTTATCGGAAATAAAAAATTTTCATATACATATATGTACATATTTATATGTGGTGTACTTACCTGACTAGCTAACTCTAAATTTTAGGCTTCCACAGAATACTCTAAATTTGAGAGTACATTCCAATGTATTAAAACGCTAAACATGTTACATATACACAAGAATATACAGTGGATCAAATTTCTACACTATCATAATACTTAAAACATCTAGCAATCCAATACATATATGAATATCTGTGTGTGCTAACTATTCTCAGACATAGCTTTTTCACTATTTCCTCTGGAATAAAAGCAAGCACAGTATCTAAATCTTGAAATCCATTTAATATATATATATATATATATAAAGCACACAACACTCCAACTAACCATCCTATACATAAATTTTCAACATTCAGGTCACAAAGCACAGAATAATTTCTAACAAATAAAGACAAAATCATTGATATTATCTTGATCATAATATGATGCTGACAAACTAATTGGAAAAACAAGTAGCAATTAATTACTAAGCAACAAACATTGAACTCCTTGAAATCAAGCATGGCATCTAAAATATAGGAAATGATGTTTTTCCTAGGTAGCTATTATCAATGATAAAGAAACTGGCCAAATATTAAGAAATCCATATTTAAACAACATGAACTAATAACATGCAACTGATCTGTAAATAGCAGGATCTATAATCAGCAACACCTCATGCAAGTACTACCAAATTTTGTAAATCCATTAGACCAACAGTAGCATATTTAATGCAAAAATAGATGTCATTGGAAAACTATGTTTTCAAAGGTATTTTGAACTACAGAGATAAAAAAATTGGTAACTAAATAATAATAATAACAATAACAACAACAAAGTCTTACACAAATTATAAAAAAAAAACAACAATGAAAACCTACAACTTGGCCTCTTGCACAAATCTTAAAACAAAAAAACACAACAACGAAAAACCTACAGCTTGGCCAAAGATCCAATGAAGGGGAAACTTACCTCAACAAAATAAGCGACACAAAACCCTTGACGAAGAAACCTATCCCCGTCCTCACCGCCTGCACCACGCACCAAAATAAAAGAAAAAGAGGAGAAGAGGAAAAAGAAACTAGATCTCTCCCTCTTTTCTAGCCCAAACGAGAATCTATATCGGAAGAAACGAAGAGGCAACGGCTAGGGTTTTGAAGACCTAATAAAATATAAAGATAAAAAAAATAATAAAAAGAGGGTTTTCATTTCTTTTTCCGTAACCGCATGCATGCAAAAATAAATGAAACAAATAAAAAAACATGTGGGGCCCACACATTGATACTGTTGACTTAAAATAATTGCAAATTACTGTAGATGTGTAATTAGGAGAGATTACTAGCGTCATATACACTATTGATGTACTAGAATTCTCTATAGGTGTCTAATTATTATTAAATTGATTTACTTATAAAGTTATTGAACAGCTTAACTATAGGTACAATCCTATAAATGCATAGATCATTCAAATAATAAAATATATCCTGAGGTAAGGTAGTTGATCCTACGAGGACTAGTGCTTATAGTACTAATTTTCCCTCCATTATATAGTTGACAAAATCAAGTGATGATTGCTAACACCCTAAATTAAGAAAACCAAAAATTAAAGTCACTAAGATGGTGAATCTAGGATAAAATCAAGAGCATGATATCTTGAACACACATCCCTTTGAGACTACCTTGTAGTTGATTCCCTATATTGGCTAAGTAATTGAGTGTTCTTGGATAGTGGAGACTCCTAAATTAGTTTGACTTATTTCTCAAAGAGATGAAACCCTAATCCCATATGACAATGTTAATTGCTCTATGATTGCATTAGAATGCTAAGTGAATCTTTCTATTAAGTTTAACCCTAATCGGAAAGAGCTCAACACTATACACTCTATCTCTAAGCGTGCAATCAGCCTCTACATTCTATGTGTCATCTATACATATGATTGATTTCTCAATCCTAATCATACAAATCAAGTATGTATTTGGGACTTTAGCACTAGCAAACACAAGCATGAAGCAACATAGAAGATTCATAAGTAGAGGTGAGCATTATTCGGAAAAATCGAATACCAAACCCAAACCAAACCGAATAAGAAGTTTGGTTCGGTTATTAAATTTTTTCTGGTTTGGTTTGGTAATAATTCTATTGATAATTTGGTATTCGGTTCAGTTTGTTTTTTTTTTTAAAAAATTGGTTTAACCGAAACCGAACCGAATTATGTTAAATAAATAAAAAATATATATGTAGGTTAGGTTTTTGTATAAGTTATATATGATTAATTTATAAGCCCATTACTTAATAGGTTATAATTAGCCTAAAATGATAGAATGATGAATTAAAAAAAATATATGAATTAATAGTTCAATTAATTGCCCTACAAATCATTTAAATTTTTTTTTGTACAATTTAGGTTAATAATCTAACCGAAATGAAAAAAATTCGGTTTGGTTAATTTTGGTTTTTACCTTTATTTGGTTCGGTTTGGTTCTCATTTTTGAATATATTTTGGTTATGTTAACCAATAATTCGGTTCGGTTTCGTTACCAAACCGACCGATTCTCTCCCCTATTTATAAGAGTAACTCATATAGGCAATATAATTGATTAAGAAATCAACTACAAATCATCTCAAGGTTCAATAGTCCAAGGCACCATCAAAGGTTTAGCCTCTCATTATAGAAGAAACGTTGACAAAATCCAAAACTATAGACATTAATAAACATATATAAAGAACTCCCTCAATGCTTCTCTCTATTGGATGATGTAATCTCTCTGGTTGGAATTGATATTACAGCCGAATTTGGTACCCAACAAGCCGAAGGAGTGGTGTCAACTCATCCTTGATTGGTCTCCTTTGATCTCCACTCGAAACCCTAGCCTCTGATCAAGCTTGGCCGAAAGTCCCTAAATAAAACTTAGTTGTCAGGCTTTATATTGGACGTAAAAAGAAAGGTGTGCTTAATCCGTGTTGATTGCTAGCTGCACTTAGGACTCAAATCTTGACACTTTTCAGGATTCTAGTAATGAGCACAGCCAAGGAGCACACTCATGCTCAAAGGTGCACTGGTGTGCTCTATGTAGGAGACCTGTGCTTGGATTGTGCTCTTCAATATCTTCTTGACAATGATTTGCACGCCCTCAACTGCCTTTTGTTACTTTGTTAAGCCATACTTTTCTTTAAAAATTTACTTTGTTACTTGTTTTACTCCGATTTACTCTAATTTCTCTTCCTTTTGTCCCTTAAGTTCTGCTCAATAAACATAAAATACCTAATAGAACACAAAAATAGAGAAATTCATGCTGAAAGACAAGCTAAGTACATGCATTTATAGTATAAAAAAAATACTTACTTCATGCACTTATCAAAGCTTCTCATTCAAATATATAAATTATCAATAGAAGAGGAAATTAAAACAAATTAAATGTGTAAAACTAGTTGCACCATTTTATATATTTATATAGTGTAATTAAAGTTATTTCTCTTTAGTTTATATGTATAAAAGTATTGATCAATATTCTAAAACATTTTACCTATTCATAAATAATTTCTTTTTAGAAAACCTATCTATAACTACTTTAATTTAATCAATATAATAAAATGTTTGAAATACATTAGTATAAGGCAAAAATTTGATACTCTACTCATCATTCAGAAAAGCTAACATAATCAAGAGAATATCAATTAATAGAAACTAACATCTAATTATCAAGAACAAAACAAACTACGCATTATGTTGAGCATGAATACCTACACTATTGCAAAAACATGACAACCCCACAAGTTATCACCCAAAGGTAATTGAATATGCATCATGTTAATTTTTAGAAAGAACTAAAGTAAAAATGAACAATTAATGGCAAACTATTCCAGCCAAAAAGTTGAATTAGATAACATAATGACCAAGCATCAGTTCCAGTCAAGAAACCCAATTCTATAATTAGTTGTTGGAGACCGTAGGAGTGGTGATGATGATTACTTGCTCAAGAAGAAATACTAGGAATAGGGATGGTAACGGGGCGGGGAATCCCCGATCCCCGCGGGGACCCGACCCGACGGGGACAGAGATTCCCCGGTTCGTTCTCCCCGTGGAGACGGGGATGGGGGCAAACCCGTCCCCGTTTAGTAAACGGGGCGGGGGCGGGGATTGCTATCCCTACCCCGCGGGGATCCCCGTCCCCGTTAAAAATAATATATATATATATATATATATTAATATATATTTAATTTTAATTATTTACAATTTTACCGTTTTATAATATATAATATAAGCTTATTATTTTAAGTTTTTAACAAACATGATATGAGAAATCCCAATTCTAAACCCTAACTCACCGCCATCAATCATTAGGCCGAACCGAATCCCTCACCCCGCTACCCACATCGCAGTCTTCGCCGAACTGAATCTCTTCTTTGCCCTAACTCCGGCAATTGCCAGGCATCACCAGCATCGACCACCGATCCGATGTCATCAACTTCTTGCATCAGCCGCCACTCACGCAAGGTCTTACATTTAATGATGCTGTTGTATTTTTGTTTTCTTGAATCCATTATTTGCTTTGGATTTATCCATCCGTCATCAATCATCATGGGTTGTTCATTCATTCATGGCTATTATTAGTGTTATTGTTAGTGTCCCATGAACATCTTGATCCGTTTGTTATGTTTAACGTTGCTTTGCATTTCATAGATGTTAAGGCTTGTGTACAAATCCATGCTGAGGTATATGTTGCCGTTCATCAAGATGTTGTGTGTTTTCATTTATATATAGTTTGATAGAACCATCTGGATTTTTATAAATTGAAATGTTAAGTGGATTAGGTGTGCAGTAATCTCTCTTTGATAATACATTTTGGATGACTTTTGAAATAAAATGAGGTCCTTTAGGTAAATACCTCTTTTGTTCAGCCATGTGCTCTGTGGCTGTCTTTTTCATTTAGGGCTTTAATTATCTTTAATATATAGAGACAAGGTCATAAGGACTTCGAAGTTCGAATTTTTGATCCATGGTGGAGACTGGAGAGTTGTTCTTTGGTTGTTGGGAAGTTAGGTAATAAGAATTTATTGTTATTATCTTATGAGTAGATGGTATTCATTTTTATAATTTTTTCTAATTTTTTATTTAAATGAATAAACCAAACTTTATTAAATTAAAAAAAAAAAGATTGTACAACAACCAAGAGTCCACGAAACAGCAAAGAAGAAAGCTGACTCAACTTTTATTAAATAAACTTCTTACATGTGAGCTTTTATATTTCTCCTCTGTCATTTAGCTTGATTAGAGTAAAATAATAATATACATAAGAATTTGGTTACTGAGTGGCTAAAATGCAAAATAAGACATTAATAAATAAACAAATAAAATGGTCAAACAAAATACATAAATTAAAAGACTGAGAAATGCATATAAATAAAATATAAATGATGTTTCACAGAATTATGACAAGCTATTGGTTGTTTAGACTATGTGAAGCTGCCGAACATTGTTATTATTATTATTTGCATTGAGTCACTATTTTATAATTTTTGTTGGTGTGTCAATGATATAATTTGTGTGTATCTTATTTTGGGTTAATTAAGGATTTTTTAACTATGGATTTTGTTAGTTCCACCAGTGTGGTTTGTGGGTTTTGGGGAACACTTAAGCACTCATAGATCTCACACACAAACCATCAAAGAAAGATCACACAAACAAAACAAGAAGGAGACACACAAGATTGGTAACCCAGTTCGGCGTCCACTCGCCTACGCCTGGGGGGCCAAGCCCGGAGATAAACAATCCACTAAAAGAGGTAAAAATAGATGAGTACAAGCACTTGTCACTCACTCTCTCAATAAAGATCACTACCCTCTCTAGATTGTCTTATGCACCCACAATCTCTAGCTCCGGTCGCACATACAATCTACGAGCAAGGTAGCTTATATAGACGCCTCAACATCCCGAATATAGCACATACCTCTTTTAGAATCTCCGTGGCTACTAATTTAAAAACCTTCTGAAATTAACTGTTGCAATTCCTGTTGTAACATAAGTTACAACATGGCCCTGACTGCTGACTTGACTGAGTTCTGGTTACGTTGCGGACGACCTCAAGACCCATCAACCTCTTGGTCATGCTTAGTCCGAGTCGATGCAGCCAAATCTCCCGATCCTGACTGCAGACAACTAGCCTACCTCCTCAGTTCCTCATCACACAGTCCCTTCGCAAGGGGCGCACGTTCTTGTGCGTCTTCCATGAAACTTGCCAAACTTAGTCTTCAATCTTCCAAGTTTGGTCTTCAAAGATTCTCCAAACTTGATCTTCAATTCACCCAAGTTTGGTCCTCAAATCTTCCCAATAATAGATCTTCAATCAATCAATTCAATCATCAAAGATTCTTCAAATCATATCTCCTTCATTCATACCATGAATAGATATTTCTTCAAATAAGCTCCACCATATTTAGTCTTCAATCATATCTCTTTAAGTATGGTCTTGATATGATCTTGTCTTCAAGTTGAACAAGTTACCAAGAATAATACCACCAAGATCTTCAAGATATTTGGCCCCATGTTGTAGACTTACTAAAAATAGCTCCACCATATTTTGCCTTGCACCCCAAGTCTTTTTGCCATGTCACTATACTCTCCATGTCATCAACTATGCATTGTCACCATGGTTGCCAGTCATCTGCCTTGGTGTCAAATCATGCCAATAAATAGTGCGGTTGCACTAACAGATTTTATTCACATCCCACCAATTAATTTATTATTATTATGTTTTAATTCAAGTGTATTAATTTAGGAGCTAAGATGCAAATTGAAGCATTATAATTTTGTTAAAGTAAATTTAAAGTTGTGCACACTTTTATTCTACAGTTGCAAATGTGATTTTTTATTTTTTGGAGAGTATTCCAAAAGTGTGACAATCAATATTGGAGGAGAACTGCTGATGCTTGGCTACTAAAACGGTAATCACAATATTTTTCATTGTTGTGTGTTTCTCTTGATGTTTTTTGCTTGTTAAATTATTCGACTCTAAAAATAATTTCTACATGCTAATTTTTGTTTTATTTTTTTACTCTTGTTGTCTATCCTCTTGATGTTGCTTGATGTATTTTTTTCTACCTCTACATGCTTGTTAAATCACTCTTGATGTTTTTGCTTGTTAAATCATTCTACCTCTAATTATTTTTCTTCTCTAAAATATTTTTTATTTTTAGGTGAATAAGTAACATCATCAATTCGTCATGGACGAGGCTAGTTATAATCCACCTAAAAATCTTTCACCCGTTGAAAGTTGCTGCCAATCTATAGCACAAATGAATAGAGCATGCTTTGAATCAACAACACCAAATACTTCAAATCAAACAATTTCTACAAATGACAATCAAGAAGTGAACTTAGGCATTAAGAGAAAATTGACTTCAGCGATATGGAACCATTTCAAGAAAGAAAAAATAGATGATAAATGGAAGGCAATATGCAATTATTATCAAAAGAAGCTTGGAGGAGAATCAAGGAATGGGACTAAACATTTACATGACCATTTTGCATCATATCCATTGAGGAAGACAAGAGATATTAAGCAAAGTATTTTAAAAGCTAAGATAAATAACGAAGGAAAGGTTTCACTTGGCACATTTTCTTTTAATGAAGAGGTTGCAAGAAAAGAGTTGGCTTCCATGATTGTTTTACATGAGTATCCATTATCAATGGTTGAGCATCTTGGGTTTCGAAAGTTTGTTGGAGCTATCCAACCATTATTTAAAAATATTTCTCGGGGAACAGTGAAAAAAGGATATTCTCAAAATATATGAGCATGAAAGGGCAAAGACAATGAAATTGTTTGAAGAAAATACTAGTAGATTTGCAATCACAACTGATATGTGGACATCAAGCAATCAGAAGAAAGGTTTTATGGTTATTACGGCACATTATATTGACGCATCATGGAGTTTGCAAAGTCGGATTATTAGGTATTATTTTTTATTTTTTTATTTCAGATTTATTTGGTGTTTTATGTAAATACTTTTAATATCATTTCATATTTTATGTGATTAGGTTCATTTATGTCCCATGTCCACATACTGCTGATGTGTTTTGTGATACGCTAATTAATTTTTTGATGGATTGGAATATTGATCAAAATTTGTCTGCATTGACTTTAGATAACTGTTCTACTAATGATTCACTAGTGAATTTGCTTCTGAACAAGTTATCTTGTAATACTCTTTGGATGGATGGGATATTTTTGCATATGCTATGTTGTGCATATATTTTGAACTTAATTGTTAAAGATGGCTTGGAGGTTATTTTTGAAGCTATTGAAAAAGTTCGTGAAAGTGTTGCTTTTTGGAGTGCAACACCTAAAAGGAATGAGAAGTTTGAAGAAATAGCTCACCAGTTGAAAGTTTCTTGCACTAAAAAATTGATTTTAGATTGCAAGACAAGATGGAATTCTACATACTTCATGCTTAATGTTGCTATTTATTACAAGGATGTTTTTAAACCTTGAAGCAAAGGGAGCCTCTTTACAAATGTGTCCCATTGGATGAAGAGTGGGAAATGGCTCAAGAAATTTGTGGCAAACTAAAAATGTTTCATGCTGTCACAGAGGCATTTTCTGGAACTAAGTACCCTACTGCTAATATTTATTTTTCCAAGATTTGTGATATTAAATTAGCATTGAAGTAGTGGATTAATTGTGGGCGACCTCATATTCAAGCTATGGCATAAAAAATGATGGAAAAATTTGATAAATATTGGACTCAAATACATGGCATTATGAGTGTAGCAACTATTATGGATCCTCGGTATAAGATGAAGTTATTGGAGTATTATTGCCCTCTTATTTATGGTGATTAAGTGGCAAAGATGGAAATTGATAAAATTCAAAAGATTTGTTATCATTTAATTTCTGAATATTTAGCAAAGTTCAAGATCGGTGGATATGGTGGTTGTTCTGAGTCATCAAAAGATTATCCTACCCAATCATCATTAAGTGAAGAGTCAGAAACAATGAGTAATTTTGATTTATTTGTTGCTTCTATCGAGACCCGAAAAAGGAGACCCGCCAATACGGAATTTGATCATTATTTGGAAGAGCGTTTGATACCAAGAAAAGGTGATTTTTGATATTTTTTAAGTTGGTGGAGAAGCGGCACTTAAGTATCCTACACCGCAATTGATTTGCTAGAGATATTTTGGCAATTCCGGTGTCTAGCGTGGCTTTCGAGTCGACTTTCAAGTACAAGTGGGAGAGTTGTGAGTCCACACCGTAGTAGCCTTCATCCTGACACACTTGAAACATTAATGTGTACACAAAATTGGTTATGGACTCATATGAAAGGTAAGTAAAGATGGGTGAAATATATAAGTATTACATATTTTAATGAATGAGTTTGCTTTTCTTATTATAGCTCAAAATAGTTTGATCTAATAAATGTTTATATTCTTTTAGATTCTAATTCAACAACCGCTCATTCTACATGTTACACAATTAGTGATGATATGGATGTGGTGGATGAAGAGGTAAGGTATTAAATATTCAATGCTTAAACGTTATATACATTGTTATATTAATAGAATTTATTTTTTGCTTGATTTATATTTTAGGTTGATGTTCATCATGAGGATGGAACCGCAATTGATTTATGAGTTGATAAGTGTGGAGTTGGTTTTTGTGTTTAACAAATTAATGGTAAGTTGATTATGATTTTACTAGAAGACTATATCATGTTTTTCAAATTTGATTAGAATTTGTTATGCGATATCCTCATATCCTTATTACTTTTCTAATTTGATTGAATTTGTTGTGTGTAGGTTTTAGATTGTGTCAACGGACTTGATTGGCTTTTTGATGTGATTGCATAAAGGAAGCTCTACGGACTACGTTTACGTGCCATGAAATCCTAAGACAAGGAGACTTTATAGTTTATATTCTACATTTCGAGTATCGGACTTATATTAGATTGTAGCATTGTACTTGTATGAATTCTAAATTCCATGTTTTGCTTGATAAGCATTTGGAGTATTTTGTTTTTGTAAATTTTTATATGTTGGTTTGTTGAGCTTTATTTTGAATGATTTTTATGGTTTTCATGTGTGTTAGTGTGTATTAGTATTAGAGTTTTCTAAAACAATCAAAACTTATAGGTAACAAACCCTCATTACTGCTAAGTTATTTGCACATTATTCAACATTCTCTCCCTTAATGTACTGTGTTGTAAGTCAAAGTGCTTCTCTTGATTGTTGAAACCTCTCTTGATAAAGTCTTTGTAAAAACATGTGCTATCTGATTGCTTAACGTACAAAACTTTAATTGCATTAGCTCTTCTTCAATTGCCTCTCAAATAAAATAATGCTTGATAGCTATATGCTTTGTTCAACTTTTTGCTTTTCACCAAAATCTTTAAGGATTCTATTCAACCATATGGTTTGTTGTGTTGCTAGGCTAGCTGTAACATACTTAGCTTTGGCATAGGAATGGGCTACAGACTATTGTTTTTTTTAACACCATGAAAATACACTTGATCCCAATGAGAATGCATACCCAGGTGTCCTTTTCATATCATCCATACAATCGGCCCAATCATTGTCACAAAAATCAATTAACTTTACCTCAACCTTGCTTTCATATTTGATTCCATAATCTAGAGTGTCTTGAATATAACTCAACACTCTTTTAGCTACTCCCAAATGAATGTGACTGGGATCATTCATGAATCTTGATAGCAAACTAGCGGCAAACATTGTATTTGGTCTTGTGCTAGTGAGGTAAAGTAAATTACCAATCAAACTTCTATAGTTGCTAACCCCAACCTTATTTCCCCATCTCCTTTTTTTTAGCTTTTTATTCATAGCCAATGACAAATCAATTAAGTTACAACCAAGCATTCCAAACTTCTTCAAAACTTTCTCAACATTTTTTTATACAAACAAACAACCATTATTTTCTTAATAAATTTCCATTTCAAGAAAATGATGTAAGAAACCAAGATCATTCGTGCCATATTGGTTCATCATCTCCTTTCTAAAATCTTCAATCATCTCCATACTATTTCTAGTAAGTATAAGGTCATCAACATAAAGTGCAATGATCAGAATATTTGCCATACCTTGTTGTTTGACATACAATGTTGGCTCATTTTTGCTTTTGTCAAATTCTTTCATTAGGAAACAATTGTCATTATTGCTATGCCATACTCTCAGTGCTTGCTCCAAGAAATATAATGCCTTTTTGAGCTTATATACCTTGGCTTCATTGCCTTTATGAACGATCTAGTCTTGATTATCTATCAACTTTTGCTATAAAAATCTTGTTTAAGGATAAGTTTGAAGATTATGAAATATATGGATCTCAAGCATATACCAAAACATAAGTTGAAAATGATGCATCACTATATGTGATAAGACAACTATAAAGAAACTATGATATAATCATAAAAGTTGTAAATGAGAAAAAATAATAGAACTCAAGTATGAAATAGAAGATCTTAAAGAAGCAAATAAGGAATTGTGAAAAGCGACATTGAAGCTGCTAAGGAATTAGATAAATTAAAGAAGAAGATAGAGCTCATCGAAAAACTTGATTCTGCATCATCAACATCATGTGATATCGCAATCGCCATAAATAATGACATATTAAAGCTTATGAAGGTAATGTAAAAGTAAGAGTTGTCATACTCTAATATTTAAGAAGAAAGTTTGAGAATATGAAAATGAAAGAAAATGAAAGCTCGAATAAGTTTGTTCAAAGTTCATGAAGTTGGTAAATATCATGAAGAGTTGTGGTGATGGTATTATTAAACAAGAATAGTGCAAAGGATGCTAATTAGCCTACCCAGGAGTTGTGCTCTGATACTAAATCTGGGAGGTTGCAGTGGTGGTGACGATAACTTGCTCAAAAAGAAATACTAGAAAGAGGTAATTCATATGAAAAAGTATATTCATTAATTCTAATCTCTTACAGAACACATGACATATAGCCAATATATAGCCTTTATAATAATCATCTAAACAATGGTTTACCTGAGGCTAATCCTCGGCAAGCTAAACTCTGTGCGAAATTGCAAAAGCAATTAATCATATAAACATGATTTAATTGAGGTTGATCGGTTGAGGTTTTTGCATTGGAATATTCAAAATTATTCTCGAATACAAGGTACTAAAGTGTTGGAATTATTAGGTAAAATGTCAGTGTATGCCTTGAATTTGACAGGCTTCTTTTATTACCAACTGACACCAACTTTAAGCCTTCATGGTGGTACAATGTATTCCATATTTGGGAAAGATGATGCTGATGACTTTTCATGCAATAGTGAAGATGATAGAAATAGGGAACCTAGAGATAACCTTTTACATCAGGTTCCAAATCCCATGAGGATGCCGTTGGTATCGTTGAAAGTGAATCCCCAGCAGATATAAAAACAAAGATGGTGGTCACTTTCTTAAACCGCTTATGCTACAAAAAGGAGTTCTGCACACTAATTGTATTGACTGTTTGAATCGCACAAATGTGGCACGGTATGCATATGGTTTCGTTGCACTTGGAAATCAGCTTCAAGCTTTGGGTATCTTAGACACACCAGAAGTTGATCTTAAAGATCCTTTGGCTAAGGGTATGATGATGCTTTATGAGAAAATGGGAGACACACTTGCTTAACAGTATGGTGGGTTTACGACTCACAACAAGATATTCCCTAAGAGAAGAGACTAATGGAAAGCAACAACCCAATCTTAAGAATTATTCAAAATATTTCAAAGATACTGCACTGATACATACAAGATACAATCAACTTGTTGGTGAGGCACTTCCAACCTCAACTTGGTAAACCTAAACTTTGGAAGCTTGACTCTGATCAACATAACAATGTTGGGAGGCACGCTCATGATTTAATTGATGAAAGAGCTAGCTTAAACATTAAAAGATCCCTATCAGATGACAATGCGATATGTGAAAATTATATTCCTTTAAATATGCATTAGACAAGTGGAATGGACACTTTTGCTGATACTGCACTAAAACTTTCCAATTGTGGTGGTGATTTATCATTTTCCAAGGATGATCTTATATTTCTTGTCAGCCGGTTCTTTGCAAAGAATAAGTCTAAAAAATTGTTAAAGAAACAAGGGTTTGATATATCATACTATTCAAACTTTCTGAACTTTGAATGGCTTTCATCTACAGAGAATTCTTATGAGGATTTGTTAAAAGGACATCATGAGGAGATGATATTAAAGAAACACCTGAGGATGAACCTCACACTAAGGGAAAGGAAATAGAAGGAACTCAAATTTCTGATGATGCTTCCTATCAGAGCACTGATGTTCTCAATACGTTTTCTGAGAACTTTGTGCAGTGGGTAATTGAAGGAGATAACTATTTCATATTGATTTGAGAAAAAAAAATTAATCATGGATGTCATTTTTCTTGTGATTAGCTGTCAACAGACATTTAGGTAGATAATGATATTCAAAAGACAAACAAATACCGGAAAAATACCATGAATGAATTTTGCAAGAATGATCAGTTGCTCACGGTAGGGGTGGCAAAAATCTGGGTCCGGACAAAACCGGGTCCGGGTAACTACTATTATAAGTAACTAAATTAGATGTCTAGACCCGGCCCGATTTTAAATTCGGACAAGTGTGACTTGCCCAGACTCGTTTTTTTTTCAAAACCGGGTTGTTCGAAATGTCCGAATTTTATTTGAATCTTGTAATATACATTTAAAATTAATTTAAATACTAAACTATATACATTTAAATCCGGACATTTAATATACATTTCAATGACAATCACGAACAAAGGCCCGATTGTCCGGATATATATAAGAAATTTAAAAATCTATATAAGAAAAATATGGGCTTGGGTTTGAAATGTATAAAAAAACATGAACAATCATATATATATATATATATATATAAGAAAAAAAAAACAATTATATATGGGCTTGGGCTTTGAATCATGAACAATCATTTAAATACTAAACTATATTTAATTAGCAATAAAAAAACATGGGCTTCCGCAAGTGTGCTTAACATTATATATATAAGAAATTTAAAAATATAAAGGCCCGGTTGTCCGGATTTCTTGGGCCGGACCCGGCCTGGATTTAAATCCAGACAACAAGACTATGTCTGGACCCGGCCCATATTACTAAAATTTTTGTCCAAACCCGGTTTATTCCGGGCTGGACAAAATCGGGCCGGCGGGCCTGGACAAATTATTGCCACCCCTACTCACGGGAATTGGAAGAGATAGAGCTCGAGATTTCCCTTCCAATTACTAGAGATGACTAAATCCTCCTAACTTTATTGCAACATCAAATAGTTTGTTATTTCATAACTTTCAAACATAGGTTTTCCGTTTTGTAAATATCTGATATTTTGCATCATGTGTATAAAGTAGCATATTTCCATTCCTCTGAAGAAATAAGAAGAAAAGAAAAAGAAAAGAAAAGAGAAGAGAAATAAGAAAAGAAAAAAAAAAGAGATTAAGAAAATGAAAAGAGTAAGATGAAATATCTAATGACAAGGAAAAAAGGGAAGAAAGATAAAAAATAAAGCTCCAGAGGTAGAAGGGAAGGAAACCAAGAAGAAAGAAAAAGAGAGCGAGGATAAATATGGAGATTCAAAAAAGAAGAATGATGAATAAGATTCAAATGAAGATACTTTTATATGAACTATGATTCTATCTCTTTCTAGTATATTATTGAGCTAGTATCATCTATCGTTATATTTGCACAACAAGTGGTATCAGAGCTAAGGTTTGCTTGATCTAGGAAAACCAAAATACAAGGTGACTCTCCTTCGAAGACATTTGACTCAAGCTCATATATATTGTAACACAAGCCTAGGCAAACAACGGGACATGCAGCTGCTAATGCTTAAGCTTGAAATATTAGTCAAGTTAAATTGAGACGGCACACAAGCCAAGGAAAATTAAGATATAGAAATATCAAGATTTACTATAATATTTGTTCAATTCAAGACAATGCTCAAAGAAATCCTAGAAAAGTATAATCTCCCACCATAAAGGTACGGTGATCAATGATATGGTCCTTATAACTTACCAACTTTTGTTGTGAAACTCAAGTTTGAGGACAGGTTTGGAGATTATGAAATATATGGATCTCAAGCATATATCAAAAAAGAAGCTGAAAATGACGCATCACTATGTGTGATAAGACATTTACAAAGAAACTATGGCATAGTCATAAGAGATGTAAACAAGAAAAAATTAATAGAACTCAAGTACGTAATTGAAAATCTTAAAGAAGCAAATGACAAATTGTAAAAAAAGCTACATTGAAGCTACTAAGGAATTAAATGAATTAAAGAAGAAATAGAGCTCATTGAAAACCTTGATTCTGCATTGTCAACAACATGTGATGTTCG
The DNA here is from genome assembly GCF_009730915.1 of Dioscorea cayenensis subsp. rotundata. Taxonomy (NCBI): domain Eukaryota; kingdom Viridiplantae; phylum Streptophyta; class Magnoliopsida; order Dioscoreales; family Dioscoreaceae; genus Dioscorea; species Dioscorea cayenensis. The sequence goes on from NC_052479.1 coordinate 5,159,306, forward strand.
TAATCGCCAAAATTAATAACATATTAAAGCTTATGGAGGGATGTTGGAAATGATAACCTTAATATATCATTAATAGTTCTAAGAAGTATAAAAGTTATGTTGGAATATGAAAAGACATGAAATGATAACGAGATGTATTAAATGTAGTCATTATTATGAGATATTTGTATGGAATGTCTTCCTAATATCTCTTTGAGTAATATCGTCTGCTGTTATATTTGCCCAACAAAGTGGTATTAGAGGCAAGGTTTGCTTGGTTCGGGAAAGCAAAGATAAAAGGTGACTCAAGAAGAAATACTGAAGAGATAATTCATTTAGAAAATATATTTATTAATTCTACCCTCTTACAAAACACATGACATATAGCCAATATATAAGCTTTACAATGACCTTTCATATTCCATACATATATCTCATAATAATGACTTCATTTAATACGCCCCATTATCATTCCATATCTTTCATATTCCAACACAACCTTAAAAATTTCCAGAAACTATTAATGGTATATTACAATTTCCAGCAGACCATCATTACTACTAAATTATTTATACATTATTCAACATTAGCTTTGGCTAGCACCGATATTGATCGACCAACAATCAGTATGTCATAAAAGGGATATTTCAAGTTTTCACAAAGAATAAACATAGTAGGAAATTCTTCTGTAACAAGTTCATAATTAAAGCAGCTAGAGCCAAAAGGTTTTGTAACTACAACGCAACATAGATCATATTTTTATTTTTATTATCATTATTTTTTAATCTATCGCTATAGTTTCAAGAAGTTAAAAATCAATAAACTGAATGTTTTAATAAAGAGGTAATCAAGCACCAAACCAAAAGCCACTTCCAAATTAATAGTTAACATTTTTTAGTAGATGGGAAAGCACATAAGCATGCCACTACCTGATATGATATTGATACATAGAGTTGTCAAAATGAGATTAAGTTTCACTCAAAAGCACTTTTAGTAGAGTCAAAAGTAGTATAAGGTTTCAATAAATCTCAACAACTATGCGTCAGAATATGCACATAAGGGAAAAAGTCGCTGCATGTCAAGCTTCAAATAGAGAGAGCTCAGACCAAAGCTGCTTGGGCATCTCAATGGTTCTGGATATCCAAAGAAGTTTGAGAATTAGTAAATAGATCATTTGATGAGCAATAAATGAAGCATCAAAACCAACTTAATCAATTTTCAATCAAAATTTACCAGTACGGCATAGGCATCAATAAATATGCTAGTAATAACCTTATGCACTTAGTTTAGTCTTTTTGTTAGTGCAAATGCACACAATTGGCATCATTTGACATACATATGTGGCAACACAATGACATGGCGCTAATGATGACAAGGTGTGATCATGTACCATTGTTGATGATGTGGCACAATTAAGACTTGGAGCTATATTGAGAAAGAGCCATCTTGGAAAGGAAGTAAATAATTATGTGGAGGTAAATCTATATTTGGTCAGTTGAAGATTAAGAAGAAGATTCCATCTATATTTGACAAGTTGTTTGATTTGGAAGAGCAACTTCTTGGATGCCAAAATAATAGAAGCCTAGTTTGGTAACAAGTTAAATGGAGACACAAGTTATACAAGGGAAAAGCAAGCAAGCAAGCAAGATCTAAGTAACCAATTGAAGATAAAGACTAAATGAAGAACAAAGCTAATTATGGTCGAAGCTATTTCAAGACACATCTATTCATCATGAAGATTGAAGACACCACTAAGAAGAGACAAACTTTGATGAATAGAAGATTAAATTTAGAAGAGTGTCAAGACCAAATTTAGATGACTTGGAGATCAAGTTTAGTTGAAAATGTGAATGATCATCCAAGATTGTTGAAGACTACCTTTATTATGAAAATGGCGTGTCATGTGGTGTTCTACCCTTGAGAGGGTATTGCTGATAGGAAGTGAGGAGGCTAGCTAGTTGCTGGCAGGTCAAGATCTGGAGGATTCAATGACATCGACTCAGACATAATTATGAGAGTTAGAGGCATCTTGAGGTAGTGTTGCAACCGAATCTAGAACTCAGTTAATGTTAGCAAGAGGGTCACATTGTAACTCGGTTACAACAGGAGGTGTAATGACTGATTTTGGAAGGTGTTAAAGTTAGTAGCAGCAGAGATTCTAAAAGAGGAAAGTGCTATTTTTGGGATGTGAAGATGTTTATATAAGAAACTCTGCTCTGAAAATTTAAAATGAGCCAGCGGAGAGAGAATCAAGTTTGTGGGTGAAAGTGTGACCATCGAGCAATTTAGCGAGGGTGCTTGTATACCTTGTGAGGATTACTGACAGAGTTATACTCATGTTTATGCCTCTATTTTAGTGGATTTTTATCTTTGGGCTTAGCCTCCCCAAACGTAGTCAAGTGTTGTGCTGAACTAAGTTATTAATTCGTGTATCTCCACTTCATTATTGTATGGTGTGATTGGTTGTGTTTGCATGAGATTTTAATTGAATTCTAATAACCAACACCCAACACCCAACAGAACTAACACTTTTAATGAATAATCTCAAAAAATGCAAACATAAAATTAAACAGTTAATCGACAGAAGAAACAAAGGAAACATATCATTAAGAATGGCAAGATCAAGCGTATCAACATCGAATATAGCCTCAAAATAATGTTGAAAAACTTGGTTAGGAACATCAACATGGGTACTATTGTGGGTAGCGAGCTTCATCTCAAAGTTATTAGCGATGGATCCGTTCTTCATGGACTTGTGGAGCTAGAGGAGTTGGCCAACGCGAACACAATCGCAAAGGCAAAGCATATCCTCTTGGTAAGTATGGCTAATATATATCTAAAATCCTCCCACCATCATACTCCTCCCTGCGAATTAGCACTAGATCAGAGTCGACGAAGGCACAACAAGAGATCGCTAGGGAGTCATAAACAAGGTGAGCCAAGGAGGTGACAGAGGAGACAACGGCTATGATGCCGATAGCAGGAAGAAGGAGGATTACATTGGGAGTAATCGCCATTGTTGGAGTTTGGTGATATGAGACTGAAAAGAATCACAAATTATTTGAAGACTAAGTAGTCGACAAACGAAAAAGACGTGAATTCCATTATGAGATCCTAGCCATCCACTTTTTCTTATTTTTGAGTCCTAGGTTGTCTTATCTCCGCTTGTAAAAAGGAAAAGGGGGTTATAACACATACAAATATATTTATGTTACAAAAAGGAAAAAAACATACAAAAGTTTTTACTGGTAATGACACATTAAGAGAAACTTATGTTACAACAAAGAACATACAAAAGTTTTTTAGGCAGATTTCACTGGACAAGCCATTTGCTCGAAGTTTTCATCTTTAACTAAGACTACCACTTGATAAGAAACCATCTGATGGGCGAACATCGGCATTGATCAAGAATTTTATTTTATGAGAATGCATCTGATGGGTGAGCCCTCGGCACCGACCAACCGTAGAGGTAAGCAGCGTAAAGAGTAGATCCCTGCTTCGACATTATCTAGATTTAAAGCTTCCACAAGGATGATGTCCTGACGTGGTTGGAAATGAACAATTTGTAAGTAATTGGAAATGATCTTGTGAACAAATCAAGAGCAAAGTTGATAAATTTGAGTACAGTTTTCAAAGACAATGTATGTCAAAATGAATCTTACGATAATTTATTGTACTGGTTGTGGCAAAAAGAAATTATTGTGAATGATTATACAAAACATTGGTATAGTTCTTGTTATTGGATAGGAACATGGATGTTGCCTTTGGTAGCAAAATTCAGATCATGGGAAATTTATCATATCTGAAAGTCCACAATCAGTCCCTAAACTCTATCCAAATGTTCATTTTGGTCTTAAAAAGCAAAATTCACTTTAGGTTCATAGCTTAGCAGTGTGTCTCTATGATGAATTATTTTAGTTTCTACTTCAGTTGTGGTGTCACATGAGGAACAAAAAGAATATATGTTGTTCAAGGATACAAGTGAACATGTTTGTGTAGTTCAAGGACTAAAGTGAATATTTTCATGAGATTTATGACCAATTCATGAGTTCAAGGATGGCAACATTATGGTACAGTTCAAAAACCAATTCTTAACTCTCACCATTAGCATGTGCTTACCAAGAATATTTAAGCAAAATTTTCCGATAATAACTTCAAATAAAATTTAAAGTAGCTTAAAAATTTTACCAAAAACAAACAAAATTTTACTTTTTTTTTTTTGCATCAAGAAAGAGAGAATAGCGTACTCTGCTTTTAAGAAAAACTAAGTGAGCAGACTTCAAATCATCATATGCAGCAACGGATACATAGTCGAGCCCTACAACCCACAGGAGAAGAGGTTATAAGTTATCAGCATGAATAATCATGCAGATGGAAACAAATGTGCCATATGTTGGAATTGAATGTGAAATTGAATATCGATATCATCAAACCTGATATTTAGCCATTTGTGGTATTACAAAAGTATAAACTATAAAGACCAAGAACCCTAAATTTTGATTCAGAACTTTTGGTATTGTCACATGGTAAACCTGTTCCACAGTTGAATTTTGATTAATTCCACAATTTGTTGTCCCACTCTATGCTTAAAAGCCAGAGATTAAGGCAAAATTTGTCCGAGGGTTTGCACAATTTAAAAATATATATATATATACACACACATCTCTAGGCTGAAAAGAAAATACAACTTATAATTACTTATATCAGGTATTAGATTCTACTAAGGGCCACTTGACTTTATTTCTTGGAAAAATTTTAGGCGATCTTCTTCTCATGTTCATCTTTGAAAAAACCTATACCTATCATGTATTTCTTTGCATAAATCTATCCAAATCCTGTCCTTATGCAAAGTATGACAGAGAGACAGTTAATGATCCATAACAAAGCTAATGACATTAGGAATTTAGGAGTTTAGTTATATCTTGCAGTAGCTCTGCATTTAATTCATAATAGTAACAGGAAAAAATCTAGACTCAATTGCAAATAAACTGTCATATTCTACCTGATAGTCAGTGAGTGGTGAATAAGTACAAAATTTGAACTCACCAACAAGTTTAATATCAGTGTTATCTATCAGCCATTGTGCACCATCCTTCATGAACCCCACATAGGTGGAATCAAACTCCTTTTTCCACATGAGTTTCCTAAGGCATGTTAAACACAGTATAATAAGATGCTAGTCATTTTGTTCAAAGTATTCAATTATAGAGTACATGATATAGCTCAGAACCTTCACATAAAAGCATTAGGTTAATTCAATTGTTTTGCTTATACTTTAAACCTTCTAGTTAAACCCAATTATGCAGCATCATCATAAAAGGTAAAGAAAACTAGATGCAATGCTCCTTTTGACAGCAAAATATTCTAGTGAAGAGTTAAAGGTAGTATTGGTAACTAGTGACTAATGACTCAAAATACTATTCAACTGATGTCCATGTAGCAGGCATTGTGTTAATCAAGTTTGAAATAATAATATCTTTATAATGATGTAATAGAAAACATCAAGAGGTCATTTGACATGTTCAGTGCACAAAACACATGAAAAATATATGCTGCCATGTGGAGTAAAAGAAAATCTAATTTATTTAATAGTGGCATTCCAACAATTATTTGTGAAAGCTGACACTCAGCACAGACCTGTCAGTGTTTAATGTTCTGAAAAGCACTCGACGCACACCTCTTGGGATATGGAGAGATTCCATCACCTCAGCTGTTGAGTGAAATTTTGCATTAGTAAAGTCAAATGCTACAAATTATACTTCAGATCAAGCAAGCATCAGCAAGACAATTTGAAAATATCAAGACAGACAAAGTACATTAAATATCTAACAGGCTCGCAGGGGAAGGGAAGTTTTGGCATATCAGCGGGTTCCTCCTGCTTGTTGGTATGCACCAGTCCAATGGCCCATGTGTCAAATGGTATAACAATTAAAAAATGAGCAAAGATAAACATTAGATGGCATGAGATAATAGCATTTAATACTACAAATTAACAATTGAATGAATTTATGTTTTCCAAAGAAAGTATTCAGTGATTTTACAAACTTGAGGCAAGCTGTTTATTGATTTCATTGAAGCAATGATATGCGGCACATATTTCAGAAGAGTTGTCCCTCGATTTCATCAAGCTCATGAATATTGTGACTCCATAAGCCATGCAACTGAAACTTCCACTATGCTGATTCTATCAAACAAGCAATGCGAAGGAGATGTCGATTCCAATTGACAGTACCCAAGTTGAGAAAAATGTAAAGACAAACAAGCTACATATAGAACTTGTTTTATGTAGTGTCATTCAAGTAAGAGGTCATCTAGTATATTATCATAAGATGTGCTATGGAGTACACTAACATCACAGCAGAAAATTCTGTACCATCAAATTCCTAAGAAGAATATGCTGAGCAAAAGAAAATCATGTGACACACTTTTTTCTGTGCACAAAAGGCTTTGCAAACATTAAACTTTCCAATAGAGGCCTGAGCAGTAGCTGTTACCAGTTATGTTCTTGTCCCTAGGAACATCCACTACCAATGCAGGACCTGTTAGCATCACCAGTAAATATTTGAAATATATCAGTATAAGGATTGATACTCATCATTCAGAAAAGCTAACATAATAGACAAAAAAATTGGTCGCTAGAATTTAGCATCTAATTATCAATAACAAAACAAACTATGTATTAACTATTAAATTGATCATGTACATATGCTGGTGCAAAAACATGATAGAACCCCAAGGTTACATTGCCCAAAGGCAGCAGAATATGCATCATCTTCATTTTCTTAACAAAGGATTTGTTTCATGCTGGTATTACATCGACTAAAGTAAAAAGTGAACAATTTACAGCCAACTGTTCCAGCCACAAAGTTGAGTCAAATAACATAACGACCAAGCATCATTCCCAGTGAAGAAATCCAGTTTTATAATTAGCTTCAGCCAGTGCCAATTTGCATCAAATGGCAATCAGTATGTCACTACCCGGATATTTCAATTGTTCACAAAGAATACGCACAATAGGAAAGAGTCCTGTAACAAGCTCAGAATTAAAGCAGCTTAAGACAGAAGGCGCATGTAACTACAAGGAACATAGATCAGATTTTCTTTTTTAATCTATTTTTATGGATGCAAGAAGTTGAGAATCAATAAACTGAACATTTTAATGAGGCGCTCAAGAAGCACCAAACCAACATAATTACATAAGCCACTTCCAAATCAAAAGTTAAGATTTTTTTAGCAAATGGATTATTACATAAAAGCATACAGCAACCTGATATGATACCTAGTGTTACCAGAACGGGATGAAATTTCACCAAAGCTCTTGATTCAGTATGGTAGTTTCGATCATAGTCAAAAAAAGTTTCAAATTTTCAATTAATCTCAACACCCATGCATCAGAATAAGCCCAATAAGAAATAAAATCACAGAATAACAATCTTAAAATAAACCAAATCAGACCAAAAAGCGCTTGGAAACACAGAGCAGCATCAATCAAAAAAGGTAATTTAAAAAAAAACGAAAAGAAAATCAATGGTTCTGAGCATGCGAAGAAGAATGAACAATAAACGAAGCACCAAACCAACTCAACCAACAAAAACATCATTTTTAGCATATACATCAATAAAAACGCAAGCAAAAAACCTCCTGTACATAATCTTTCAGTCAATAATCTCAAAACCCGAAACCTCAGTGTGCAAGAATAAAATCAAACAGCTAATAGGCACAAGACACAAAGGAAACATACCATTAAGGACGGCAAGATCAAGGGTATCAACATCGAATCCAGCCTCAAAATAGTGCTGATAAAAATGGCCAGGAGCATCGACATGGGTGCCAGTGTGAGTAGGGAACTTGAACTCGGAGAAATTGGCGATTGATCCATTCTTCAAGGACTTGCGGGAGCCAGAGGAATTGGCCTATTCCATCATCGGACTCAAAAGCAGGCATATCCTCGTGGTAAGCATGAGTAATGTCGAGAATCCTCCCGCCATCGTACTCCTCCCTGCGAATCGGCAAGAGATCGGCGTCGGCGAAGGTGGAGCAAGAGGTCGCCGGTGATTCATAGGCAGGGTGAGCCGAGGATGCGGCGGAGGATACGGCGGCGATGGCGGCGACGGCGGCGAGGAGGAGGATGGGATTGGGAGTGGCCGCCATTGTTAAGAGCTTTGTAGTGATACGAGAGAATGAAAAGAATCGCGAATTATTTGAAGATGAGAAGTTGACAAAAGAAAAGGACGTGAATTTCATGATGAGATCCTGGCCGTCCATTTTATTCTCTTATTTAAATTTTATTTATTGGAAAATTAATTAATTATATTATATTATGATTTTTTTTAATGAAAATTGAAAATTATCCTCGTTTTCGATTTTGAGGTCTTGGTTTTTAGAATTTTATTTTTATTTTTTTTAAGATGGATATTTTATTGGGATTTGGGGGACATTATTTAATTTAATGAAGTTAATGATGAAATTTCAGGAATAAGGCCAAATTAATTTTTTGGAAAATATTTTAATGATAAAAAATATATTAAAATTTAATGAAATTCAAAATGTAAAAAAATAGCGTTTAGAATGTGGCAAACTTGGATTTATTTATTTGTTTGTTTTGTTATGCTTGTATCTATTTTAAAAAAAGAATACACTTTAGATAAAGTGAAATTTGTGAAGATGAGTTATTTAATAAATAAAATAAAATATCATGAGAAAAGTGTTATATTTTAATATTTTTTTGAAAAAAGATTACAAGCTTATTGGTAACTATATGAATTATAGTGTTCTTATTTCACCTAAAATTGCCCTCTGTTGAAAATACAACTGGTTACTGCTGGTTATGATTTAAAATATTTTTTTTAATAGAATAAATTATTTTAGGATAATTGTTTGGATGATTTTACCTTTAATCTTTATCACTGTGGACTATTATTATACCACCCGAACATGCAAGGATTGTTCAAAGGAAAGTTTAAAAAAAAAAATAAAATTAAAAACAAACATCAACATATATAATTAAATCAATAAAATTGCAATTTGGGTAATTAATATGGGCCAAAAAGATAAGCACCTTAGAAATAATTAAGACTTTCATAATTGAGTTTTTCCATAAGTGTTGTTTGATTAAATATATTCCATGGGGTGTCTTGGTCAATTAAAGATATTTCTATCTTCATCATATATATATATATATATATATATATATATTTGACAACAGGGGATAGGAGCCTCTCACTTTAAGATTTGTCAAGGGACAAACATGCTAAAAGGTGCATTAATTATGATGGATTATCGATTTTCTAAAGGCTTATTAACTCATCCAAGCTTCATATAGAACAATGAAAGTCCGAAGGATATGACTTGATATAATTATACTGAACTAATAAATCCCCTTATCATGCAACCCAAGGGATATGACTCTTTTTATATGAAACTCACCGGAACCTATTTGAATAGTACTATGAAATATAGTACTTGGGCCCGAGAACGATAGTCATCAAGATTGTAAAATAGCACCATGGAGAAGAGGTTTTAAATCCGTTTGCCCAAGTATTATCAAAAGCCTTTACCATTAGAGAGTAAACAAGTGTTGACCATCAATTTTTTTATTAAATAGAATTTAACCAGAAGACCTTGAATTATTATAAATTTATTAGACTTATAATACCCATGTCAGAACTTGGACTCTGGGGCAATCGCAAATTATTAAAAAGTGAAAAAAAGGCTATAGAGACATATCATATTTGTGTATTATATTATACCTATTGATTTATAATTATCATCCATGGCTTGACTTATTGCACATTATTATTAGGTTTATTATGCAAAAGCTCGTATGGTCATCCTATTAGAAGAATTTAGAAGTGGATAAATGTTAGGTTTTTGAGAAAAAAAAAAATGGTCAAAAATGAAGAAAACATAGAGAAATTTCTCAAAAGGAATCAAACTTAATTCACAGTAAGAGTACAATGTTTAAATAAAATATAAAGCAACAAACCTTTTAAGGAGAAAGAGAAATTACAAAAGTTTGCAAATATACTCCAAGATATTTGTTAATTAGGGTGATATGGAAGATACACATAATAATCTCCACCGTGGCTCGAAACCTCTCCTTAAAACATAAAAGCAAACTAACTAGAAACCAAAATCAACTCTACACAATAACTAAACTTCATTATCAATAAAGGCTTTATAAGCATATCAAGTGGACTGTTAGAAGTCCATTTTATTGTTCACACGAAGATATTGCCTCCTTGTTGTTTGAAGGCTCACCAAACTCCATCTCTTCGGCCACAATAAAACAATAAGCAATATCTAGATATCCATATCTCCTAAGCGGTTAAATTTCTCTTCTAGATCAATCTTTTACCAAAATATATGATTGTTGCTCTTTTGAGCCATTTTCCTCTGACAACATTGGAATCACCTCCAACATGAGTGTCATCATCACACTCCAAATTAGGCCAAACAACTTGGCTTTGTTGGTTTGGAATTTTGAACTCCATTTTCTTCATGGTTGTCACAACTTCCTTAGTAGTCTACTTAGCTACTTGCTCCTTTGCACGTAACATAGCTAACTCAACAAATGTCACATCTCTTAAAATAAGAAATTTAGCTCCTTTCAAATCTTGACATCATAATTGATACCCTTTCATACCAAATGCATAGTTGAGAAAAAAAAGTTCTTTGCCCTAGGTTCGAGCATCCAAACACCCACAATATCCCTAGTTTACCCAACCATACTTTTTTGAGTGTATTGTACTCAATGGATGTGTTAGGAGCAATGTAGTTAGGCATTGATCAGCCCGCTCGGTTTAATCAGAAAAATCAGGAACCGACTATGAGGCTCGTTTGGTTGCGCCCCATAACCCAAAATAGATATAAACTAGCTATGAAATGTGTGACCTAGCTAGGTGAAACAGGTCAAAATGAAGCATTGAGATTGACAATATTCAATTTATCGGTGTAGCGTTTCATTAATCAAAATATTGTAGCTTCAATGCTTTACCTATCCACCATAGTAACTCAATTCAAGGCTACCAAGCTTCATGCCAAAGCTCATCCAACATAAGGGATTAGAGAATTAGACTCGCAAGGCTACCAAGCATCATGTCGAAGTTTATCCGTAGCACCACACTAAAGCTCATCAAAGATCGGAGTATCTTTCACTTCATCCTTATTACTTTTCAATTTTAAAATTGTTAGAATCTTTTATGTTGTACAAGAGTAACTTGAACTTTGATGTTATAAGGGTATGTTTGGTTGTTCGGAGTGGATTGGGAGTGAAGGGGGAGGGGGGCACAAGAGTGTGTATGGGTATACATGAGTGGGAGTGGGAGAATAGTGTGTGAAGGCTTGGCAATCTCCACCAAATGGCTGGACTACCCCAATCCTGAATGTGCAAAAGATAAAAATGCCATTGAGATCAATTTTTTATTATTATCAGTGTTTTGAGCCTTGAGTTGTTCTTCGTAGTTAGGGTGAGGTTCCACAAGCCTCACCTGGTTGCTCCCTGCCAGTGAGCCGTAATGGCTGGAGACGATCTCGCCATGGCCCCTCGCCGTTTCCTCGATCGCAAGAGTTTGGTCTTTATTTTGGTTTCATTCATGTATGTTTCGGAGACATTGTCCCTTGTAGATGTTGTTATTGAAATTTAGTAGTTGTTATTGAGTTCTTATTGGGTTAATTGCTTGAAAGGAAACATTTTGCAAGTATCCTATAGCTTTGTTGACTCCCTAATGCTGTTTGTTTCAGTTTGTTTGATGATGGTTTGTTTTGTATTGGTTTTATGGATGATTTAGATCTACTTTTTCCTTCTTTTTTTTTTTTTGCATTCTTTTTATGCTTGAACAGTGGAATCAGCTCAGTTGGGTGGAAAAATAGTTGTGCATCACAGATGAAGATGAATGAACATGAATATTATTGTTTTGAAGAGTGTTTTGAATATGATGAATTATGTATTGCCATGACTCTGCAACTGCCTTTCTTATTCTTTGTGGAAGCTATTTTCTTGTGTTAGTATTGTACTTACCAAGCATTGTATTGTTTCATTTAGTTTGCCATGATTCTTCTTTATATTGGGTTTAAGTAAATTGCCCACATTTATTTATCTTAGTCAATTTTCCTTGCAATTGCAGAATCATATTGAAAGAGAGCATTCTTCAAGTATGAGAAAAGGATAAGGTTACTAAGTTCTCCTGAAAAGGTATGCTGCACTGTCTTTTGTTTGGTTGTTATGCTTTTGTATATCCTTATTGTGAAAAGATTGTGCTTGTGGTATGTAGCATATTTATTTAAAAAAAAAATCAAAGAATTTCAATGGCATTAACCAAACATAAAGAATTATATGGCCTAAATTATTTGCTCTTTGAATATTGGAGGTAGTCTTTAAAATTAAAATGATCTTTGATTTGGATATAGGTTTGCTAGCAGTTCTTATGAAAATTTGTGAGCATGCATAATAGCATAAGTATACAGATACTGTATAATTAGTAGATTGTGCAAGACCACACATTTCATATTTTGGTTTTAGATATTTGAATACTATGCATCTTTTCAAAGTCCACAGTTCTCATATTTTGGTGTGTATCCTTATTTTGGTTTCAAATATTTGTAAATTAAACACAAATACTAAGCTAACATCACAAGCTAAAATGCATGGTAGGAGATGTGAATTTCAGCAAACTACTCACTTGCTTAAACACTAATCATATGTATATCTCATAGCCCTATGCATACATTAAAAGGCAAAAATATAGGCTTGTAAATGATGCTTCAGGTTTTAAATAAGCTACAAAATGAACATTTTCATATAGGACCAAAGCTAACTCCTATTATTATGCATAAGGAAAAATATGAAAATGGAGGAAGAAGACAATGTTAAGTTGCTATGATTGTAAATGAGAAACATGAAAATCAAGCCAATAAAAAAGTTTCTGACATTGGAAGAGTTTGATCATCATTTTTAAATTCGGACATAAATTAATGATTTAGGGGAATAATGTGTCTTCGTCTTCTCAAAAAATGAAAAAATATCACATCAATCCAAATAATGTTAACCTAGTTCTTTAAATACTTGTCATGTTATTTTATATATGCAAATAACACTTTTTTCCATTGCTTCAAAAAATATTTATTAACTTACACATACGCATTATTGCCACCTTAGATTTTGATAACATGACGAGGCTTTAACAACTTCAAGTATATTGCACAATGATCGTATGCTACTTCTACGTATTATGTGTTGTCCTCACCACGTGTGCAACGGAGTAAAGTAATAATAGACAAAGAATGATTGAACATGTGATTTCATCATCATCTACTACGCCGCAAACAACATGACTACATCTACCATTTAATTTTGGAAAGTAATATTAAATGCATTGACATGTTACACATGGATTGACGTTGTTTTCATAATTTGTGTCAGTTGTTAACTACAACCGGTGGGCTATGAGGTACATTAAGTGTTGGTGTCCAAGAAATGATCGTAATGTTTTTAAACATTATAGCACATCATGTCAAGAATAGAGTGATTAAATTTCAATTCCTCCGATCGGGAGAGACCGTTAGTCGACATTTCCATGTTGTGCTGAAGTCAATTATTCTTTGTCACTTTGTTATTTGAAGAAACCAGAACCTGAAACTGAAAACTCAAATGACTCTAGGTGGAAGTGGTTTAAGGTAATTACCTAGGTTCTTATGCTCTGTTCGTCCTAAATATTATGTGACTAATTATTTTTTTTATTTAATGTAGAATTGTCTTGGAGCATTAGATGGGACACTTATTCATGTGAATGTACCCAAAATTGATCGACCAAGATATAGATCAAGAAAATTTGAAATTACTACAAATGTCCTCACTGTCTGTAGTTAAAACATGCAATTTATATATGTCTTATCTGCATGAGAAGGTTTATCCCACGATGATTGGGTTCTTAGGGATGCAGTGCCAAAGCCTAATGGCTTGAAGGTTCCCGACGGTAAAAAAAAAAAAAATTTATTGCTTTTGGAGACCTACTAATGACCTAATATGAAATATTTCTCTATTTTCTAGGTTTCTACTACTTAGTAGATGCTGGGTATGCAAATTGCCCTAGTTTCCTTGCACCTTTTTGAGGACAACACTACCACTGAAGTTCTTAGGACGATGGGCATCAACCACTTACACATCAAGAATTTTTCAATATGAAACATGCTATCGCAAGAAACGTCATTGAAAGGACATTTGGTCTTCTAAAAAGTCATTGGAAAATCTTATCTAACCTAAGTTTTTATAATATAGCCACTCAACGGTATATCATAAATGCTTGTTGTTTGCTTCATAACTTTATTAGGCAAGAAATGGTAGATGATCCTGCAGAAGATGATGTTAGTGATGCAACCCTAGAAGAAAGCGCACCAGATGATATAGAAAACATTATGGCCATCGAACCAATGGATGAATGGACACAATTTTGGCTTAACATGGGTGTGGATATGTTTAATACTTGGCACTCAACTTCAGCATACTCAAGTTGTTAATTACTTTGTTTTATCGTATTGTATGACATGATAGACATAGTTTCTAATGCTATTGTATTGTATGAAGAACCAACATGTATTTTTTTTAATTATTTTGATGTTTGTATGACTTGATGGCAACCCTTTATCTTTCATATATATATATGTATCTTCTATGAAAAATCTTGAAGCTTTAAATATTTCTGAATTTGATGAAGTCTATGACAAATGAAAATATCTAAGCTAATAATTTTTTTTTTCTTTTTCTCTTTTTCTTTTGTTGCTTAGTATGGATGCAGATTCACAATCCAAAAGTAGGAGCCAAAGCAAACACTACTGGACCATAGATGAAGTTAAAGCCTTGATTAATGCTTAGTTGAGCTATCTACAAATCCAATGTGGCAGGCTAAAAATGGGTTTAAAAATGATTACCTTGCTTAATTAGAAAGAATGGTGAAGAAAAAGATTCCAAAAAGCACATTAAAGGCTATTCCTAACATAGAGACTCGGATTAAATTTTATAGAAGCAAAACCACTACAATAGCCGATAAACTTCAAATAAGTGGACTTGTTTGGAACTACGAGATGTTCATTATTGAATGTGAGAAAAAATGTATATGATGAGTATGTGAAGGTATGAAAAATTTT
Organism: Dioscorea cayenensis subsp. rotundata; assembly: GCF_009730915.1. Lineage (NCBI taxonomy): Eukaryota > Viridiplantae > Streptophyta > Magnoliopsida > Dioscoreales > Dioscoreaceae > Dioscorea > Dioscorea cayenensis. Next base: position 5,174,426 of record NC_052479.1, read on the forward strand.
AAATTTACTTTATACCATCTTAAGATCTATGGTATTTGGATTTTAATTTTATTGTTCATGCAATGCAAAATCATAAGGAGGCAGCCAGTCTTTATGGAAAAACTTTTTCTTTCTTCAATGATCTTGTCGTGGTCTTTACAAGAGATTGAGCACATGGAAGTGCAACAGGCAATATTGGTGATGATGTCGAGCAGTATTTACATGAGAATATCACATTGGATGACAACACAGGCTTCTTTCAATTTGGAAGTAATGATGTTTGTATGGATACACAGGAACCCATTCCGACTCCATCACCCATAGGATCAGAAACAAGTACCTCAAGAGCACGTCGGAAGAGGAAAAGTGTTGTGGACTAATCAGTAGGGAAAATTTCACGAAATTTGCACAAATTTGTTGAAGTTGTTGGTCCAAGATTTAAAACACTAGCCGATGCCACTGCGCGTGAAGTAGCTCATGATGAGGCTCGTGAAGCCCGTGAGAAAGCACATGAGGATGCTCATGATGAAATTGTGAAAATGAAAATCATGTTGCCACAAGTATTTTTTGAGATTGATGGTCTTTTTTATGATGAGGCGATGTTCATCTTACAGGTTCTTGTAACCACAATTCAATTTTTATTCCATGATTTGGCTTTAAATTTTTTATAATGATGATGTAATAATCTGTCTTGTAGGTTTTGCCTAAAAACGATGATCAAATGAAAATTTTCTTCGGGTTGCTAGACAACAGGAAGCTTTGCTTCCGTCATGTATTGTTATCAAGATTGTCATTTAGAACACCTAATATGTGACCTAATGAGTTTGTTTTACTTTAATTGGGTGATGTTTTTTGTTTTAAAATTTATATCTCGAGTTAGGGAGTTTTTATGGATTGTATTTCAAGAACAATGTGCTTGTTTTAAAGTTTGTTTTTATGTATTGTATTGCAAGACTTTCTAGTGTTGGCGCAACATAAGCAGCTTTTCTATTGTAGTTATTGTTGTTGTTGATCACTGAATGTAACAATGAGAGTACAAATGTTCTTGTTTGGTCTTTTATAAATGAAAGCTTATGTTGTTATTAGGAAATCAAAGCTTCTTCTAGTGTGTTTTTCCTGAACTATATATATATATATATATATATATATAGGAAATTCATCAACTATGAATGTGTATAAGATTGAATTCTAAGCATGTTTCTTGTAACCGTTGGATTTATCATATAACGGTTCAGAAACTTGGTGAAAACCATGCTTTGGATTCCATTCTCTCTCCTCATCTCCACATTTCTCTCCTTTTTGTGACAAGAACGCAGCTGTCTCTTCTCTTTCCCCCATACTACTCCACCCTCTCTCCCGTAGTCACTACCCGGTAGTCGTTGTTGTTCCGATTATCATTGTCCAGTTGTAGATGTCTGGTTGTCGTTGCCTCTAAGTCATCACCACAGCTCCGATTATCGCCACCACTGGGTCATCGCCACCTGTCTAGTTGTTGCTGTCCGGTCGTAGTTGTCCAGTCATCGCTGATACTCCGATTATCACTGTCCGGTTTGCCTTGTAATTCACTCATCGATGCCTTGTAACCACTAAGTCGTTGCCGCAACTTTGATTGTCACCACCACTAGGTCGTCGCCACCTCTCTGGTTATCGCTGTCCGATTGTAGTCATCCGGTCATTGCTGCCACTCCGGTTGTCGTTGTCCAATTTGCCTTGTAATTCACTCATCGATGCCTTGTAACTTCTCTTCTTCAGAATATCGTTTGCCTTAACATATCCTTTTTGGCTTTTTTTGTATGTTTCCATCTCTATTTGTGCATAGAATTGTTTGAGAAAATTAGATGTATTCGATACTGGCAGTGACTCCTTCCTTTATACTTACATTTCATTTCTCCTAGATTAATTTTCTATTTTTTTTAAAGGATAACATTTAGTTTACTCTCAATCTGTTTTTTTTTTCTCCATTTGCCAATTGGTGGCTCACAAGCTCACTTTAAATATACTTGTGCATTGAGTAAAAGAATGGCCATATTCATTTAACCTTTTATGTAGAGCAGGCTACATGGGACTGTTAACAAGATATTTATTACTGCTTTATATTACTTTCCTAATAAATATTTAGATGACATGGTTAGTGTGATCATCTTTGTATTGAATCTCACTTTTGTTTTCCAGATCCTTTAAATATTAATCAAATGGAAGAAATGTTTGATTAGTGTTTATTTTGAAGTCTGAATCAACATAACTAATGTTCATTAAATATTTTGATTTGATTAGTAACTAATTATCATTACAAATTTTCACTTGGTCATATCTACAACAATCAATGTGGAAAATGATAAGTAACGATAAGTAATCCCATTAGTTACATACTTTGATATATTCTAATTTGTTGTATTTTCCTTGATAGGATATATAGAATGACGAATATCACCGATGAAATATGCAAAGATGACACTTTCATATTTGAGGATATGGAAATAGATCCAAATGAGCTTGAGTTATCTCAACATCAAGAAGATGGTGGTAGCCAACAACTTTTACATGGACAAGAATTGGCACATAGTCCACAGTCTCAAGATGAACAAAAATTGGAAAGAATTCCATTTGTTGGTATGGAGTTCCACAATAAGGAGGAAGCATATCGATTTTACTTAGATTATGCAAAGTCTAGAGGGTTTGGGATAAGAAGAGGACACATGTATCATTCGTCTCATTCTCAATTAATTACATGCCAACACTTTGTTTGTGATAAAGAAGGAAGCAAGTGTATGAAAGACAAAAGGCAACTAGAGAAAATTGTACACAGACGCAAAGATACAAGGACAAATTGCCAAGCTCGAATTGTGGTGTCAAAAATGAAGAGTGGACTATGGACTATAAAAACCTTTGGTGATGCACATAACCATGATTACTAACTAGTCCCTCTAAAGTGATGAATATGCGGTCCCATCGCCATATTAATGATACATGTAAAAGTTTAATAGAGGCATTGCATAAAAGTAGAGTGGGACCGAGACAAATTTCTCAAATATTGAATGAAACACTTTCAAATACGGGGTGTGCACAAATTACTAGAAAAGATTGCTCAAATCATTTAAGGGCAGTTCGAAGTAATAATATTGGGCAAGAATGCATGGCTATTGTAAAGTATTTCAAGGAAAAAAAACTCAATGATGATTTTTTTTTCTTTGATATGGAACTTGATGAGTTCGGTTAGACTAGATCTGTTTTTTGGGCAGATGGAAGATGCAGAATGACATATTTAGATTTGGAGATGTTGTTGTTTTTTATACCACTTATCAAACGTATAGATTTTGCTTCCCCTTTATTCCTTTTGTTGGGGTTAATTATCATAAGCAATCAATTTTATTTGGTTGTGCTCTAATCGCAGATGAAAAAGAAGAAAGTTTTTTATGGGTGTTTGAAACGTGGATGAAATGTATGCTAGGAAAACATCCACAAACCATTATTACAGATCAAGACTTGACTATGGGGAAAGCTATTGCAAAAGTTTTTCCAAATTCTGGTCTTCGATTGTGCTCATGGCACATTGGGAGAAATTCGATGAAGTATTTAGTTGATTTGAAGAGTAAAGAAGGCTTCCTGGGGGACTACAACAACTGGTTACATCGTAGTGCCTCAATTGAAGCATTTGAGAGTAAATGGGGTGAACTTAAAGCAACATACAATATTGATGATAAACATTGTTTGACTAAAATGTATGAAATTCGACACAAGTGGGTTTTTCTATATTGGAAAAATATTTTCACAACTGGAATGACCTCTACACAACGCAGTGAAAGTATCAACTCATTTTTTGATGGCTTTGTTAATTCGCAAACTCCATTGGATGAATTTGTTATGCAGTATGATAAGGCATTGTGTGCTCGATGAAATGATGAAGAAAATGAAGACTTCAAGACTTTAAACTCTATGCCTAACTTTCATACAGGTCATCCAATTGAGAGACATGGAGGGGAAGTGTATACAAGAGCTGTACTCAATATCTTCCAAGCAGAATTGCAAGAAAGTGATAGTATGCTAGCTGAACGCATTCGTGATGGGACTGATCATGCCAAATATAAAATCTGCAATTACATTGTTATATTTATGAGAGATGGCATTGAAGATGGGGAGCCTATTACTACATGTTCTTGTAAGAATTTCGAGACTGAGGGTGTGTTGTGTTGTCATATATTGAAAATATTTAAAAAGAAGGAGGTTGCATAGATTCCCAAAAATTATATTCTTCATCATTGGAGTATGGTTGCAAGATATCGGTCAAATGTTATGATGGTTGATACAAGTAACAATGCTTTTACACCCTTGATGAAATGGAGTGTACAAAATATGTGTTTCCGTATTGCACAGTCTATATCATCCTTAGAGATGTATGAAAAAATTATGCCTAAGCTAAATGACATATTCCAAATTGTTGGTGAATTTTCTAGTGCACGAGAACATGTTTTGTGCATGCAGTAAAGTGAGGTAAATGAGGAGATTATTGGTTCATCTTCTTTCCCTGCAACCTCTGGTGGAGATGATGTATGTGGGTCACACATAAGTATTCTAAATCCAAAACGTGTTAAAAGTAAAGGTCAGCCAAAAGTGAATACAAAGATTAAATCTGGAATCAATATTCAATTGCCATTGCAGAAGAAAAGTACTTGTAGTAGATGTGGGAGAAAAGGGTCATTACATGTCTACATGCACATTCAGTAAGATAATTTCTTTGAATTGTTATGTTAATTTAATTCATATTTTCAATTGATCATTATTTTTACTAATGAGACTTTTAATTTGGGAATGCAGACCTGTCTTGAGCTATAAGAAATAATCACTTGTTGATGCAGTTATTCAGTCAATTCTCGTTGCTCATTGCTCTTTTGAAGATTTTGAAGAATATTGTTTTGATTTGGAACTAATTTGGAACTGATTTAATTGTTTTGAAATTGTTAAGCTACAGCCTTTTTGTATGTATTGTGTTAAGCTGACAAGTTGGTAAGCTAGTAAGTTATTAAGTTGTTATTGTGTTAAGATGACAGGTTATGGCAGCACTCTTTGTGTTAAGCTATTAAGTTGTTAAGCTGACAGGTAGTCATTGTATTAAGCTGATTGGCACAATTTTAATTTGGTTTGAAGTTATTAAGCTGCAAAGTTTTTTTGTTTGTTATTGTATTAAGCTGCAGATTTTAAGCTACAGATTTTTTTATTGTATTAAGTTGTAGATTTTTTGTTTGTTATTATATTAAGCTACAGATTTTTTGTTTGTATTAAGTTGTAGATTTTGTATTAAGCTGTAGATTTTGTGTTTGTTGTTGTATTAAGCTGCAGATTTTTTGTTTGTATTAATTTGTAGATTTTGTATTAATCTGTAAATTTTGTGTTTGTTATTGTATGAAGCTGCAGATTTTGTATTAAGCTATAGATTTTACAGTATATTAAGCTACAGATTTTGTATTAAGCTGTAGATTTTACTGTCCACAAGCCAACCACAACCACAACCACAAACAACAACTACAATAACAGCATCTAAACAACCACCAAAAAGAACACAAGTTCACAACAATAATTAAGAAATTTGTCATCATTAGTATCAGCATCATTTCTAGTACAGACACACATTTCTTGTTTTCAAGACAATAACACAATTCACAGGTACTCTTTCTTTCATCTTTGTTTCTGACAAAACAAAAACATACATCCAGTTTTTGTTCATACTTCTCTTCAATAGTCTATTCAATAGTGTGCAACATCAAAAACTCTTTCTTTCATCTCTGATTGGTACTCCTTGTGTGTAACCAAAGTTTGAGCCTGCAACATCAAAGCTCCTGTGTGCTCAACATCCAATTCCAGAATAGCCGAGCATTCATCTGTAGCCTATTACAGGATCACAATTCCAAATTGAATGTTTAAGTAGTAAAAATTAAATGATAAAACATATACAAAATCAAATACAGACCTTATTGAAATCATGGTGTTGAAGATACCTTGATCACAAACATTATCCTAATAAATCAACATGAAAATGAATGAATCTCTAAAACTTACACAGCAAAACTAAGATGGATTATATATGAATATGAGACCTAAAAGAAGCTCATCATTTGCTCAGGTTACAAATGCTTAAAAATCAAATTCTTACAAACCTTCTTAAAAATTCACCCAATCTCTAGATTGAATAAATCCTAAATACTCACACAACGAAAATAAGATGGATTACATACACAAGCAATCTGGTTATGACTAAAGAGAATGTTGGTTATGATTCTCCAATAATGTAATGGATTGATATCTAAAAGTAAAATACTAAAAAATCAAGCCACTTTTAGGTTTTATCAAGCAAGGAAAGCAAGTTCTTTGATGATAATAAGGTATTCACCTCCAGCATTTCAAAACATGTGCCACTAATAGTTTATTCTCCACCTACTAAACTAATGAGGAATAAACATCAGAAATGTTTGCTAAAAGTGGCTTCATCCATAACAATCAAGGGACTTCATGTTTTCATCATGAGTTCTAAAGTCATCCTAAATCAAGCTCTGTATGTGTTTATGGGTCTAATCAATTTGAGTTTTATCAGCATTCTACATCATATAGAAATTTATTTTTTTACAAATAATCCAAACAAACATCATACCAATATCACAAGAATGCAGTAAAACAGCTCAAAACCTTACATTCTATAGTATCTATCTATTTCACATAATAGAAATTCTCTCAAAAAAGAAGTTTCTTGTTTCCATGTTGCTCACTGGAGAAGTTAGACATCACTTCTGCAAGCTTGATAAACACAATGTCATTTCCTCCCACTATTCTCAAAGGAAGCAGTTGTTTTGAACACTCACCATTGCTCTTAAACAAAACATAGCTTTGCAGAAGCAATCCATGCATTTAGCTTCACAGTCACCTATGTTTCCCAGCTACCATCCTTCATCAGTGAGTGACAATAAACACAGAAAATCCCAGACAACTAAAGGACGCCTTCAAAACCCTTACGAACACCAGGGCCGGACCTCGACTTCTAGCCACGTATCTCGAACTCGCAATGTTCCCCACGCTCGACAGTAAACCCCACCCTTTTGCTTGTTTCTCTTCATGGATCCCGGCCGAGGACCGAGGATTATCAAGACCGAGACCTTTACAGGAGGGAGAACAATGGGAGAAGAAATAGAAGCGGCGCAACACCGGCGGTGAAGTGGGCGTGAGAGGATTGAAGCTCCAACGCCTCATCATCTTGCCCGTGCACATCCGGTGCGCCCTCTCAATCATGTTCACTACCGGCATAGATGACATGCACGCTCGCCATCGTTCTCCTGCGCATACCCTCGTAAATCATTTGTTATGGAAGTGCTAGCCCTTTGATTTGCACTCAATGGGATCGGGATCAAGGATGATGGTCATCTTCGTGTTTGACCTTCATCTTCAATTTGTGTGGATTAGGGATTTGGTTTCCATCCATTGGATTAAAATAGAAGGCTGAAAATAACATCCATAGGATATAAATCCTATGAACGACGCCCATAGACAATATGCCCTCATATATATATATATATATATATATATATATTATGAGAGAGAAGCTAATGTAGGAAATAGGGTGGTGGTGGTGGTGGTGGTGGTGGTGGTGGTGGAGGTTTCTCATTTGTGAAACAAAAGTATTTGTTTCTTCATGAGAGACATGTAAAAGTATGTTGTTATTATTATTTTCAATATTATCACAAACATTTATTTTTCATAATTAATTAGTTATTCAATTTGTTAATCAAATATAATTAAAAATAACTCATTATAATTAACACCATTAATTAATAGCTAATTAATAATATTAATATTTAAATCCAAATATTAGAACGAAATTGTAGTATTATAAAATTAAATATTTGTTTTTGATAATTAATTAGTTACATTTTTCAACGTTTTGAAAAATATAATTAAAAATTAACTCATTATATTTAACACCATAAATTAATAGCTAATTAATGATATTAATATTTCATTCCAAAAATTAGAATGAAATGTAGTATTATAAAAATTAAATATTTATTTTTATTATTAATTATATTTATTTTTATATATAATTAAAAATAACTCATTATTATATATACAATATCGGGTAAATTTTTGGGTTGGTCACTGAACTTTTGCTAGTTATCGAGTTTTGGTCACCGTAATTCAATTTGTATCAAAAGCGGTCACTCCAATTTTAATTTGGTTTCACCGGGCGAGTCACTCGAGATACTCCGATCCCCAATTGCCGATGTGGCAGTCGGAGAATCCCTAGGTCACCATCACGAGCCTAGTCGAGACGGTTTATGTGGCATGCGTGAGTCAGAGTTAGTCACGCCATGTCATCGTAAGCTTGCCACATAGCCTTCTTCTTCAACACCATCGTCTTTCGAGGGAAGAATTAATACTTTTGCAAAGTTCTTCAGGGAGGTATAGGGCACTTACACAAGGATGAGGATGTGAAGGAGAAAAGAGTTCCGGTATAATGGTCGAATCTGGTTATGATGGAGGATTCAGCAAAATTCTTTTGCAAATTTCTTCTGGGAGCTTTAGGGCATTTACACAAGGATGAGGTTGTGAAGGAGAAAAGAGCTTTGGAATAATGGTTGAATCCGGCCGCGATGGATATTTTTGCATACAATGGTACTGTAGTTATTCTTTGGTGAAATGAATATCTTGACTCAATGAAATTCCATATTGAAAGAAAGCTCAATTCTTGGATGATGTCCTAATTAATTAGGGAAAAAACACAACAATTAATTCCCATGGCTGTTGATTGAAGGTATAATGTATTTCAACCATGTATGTATATCAATTTTACAACCATATTAAATTACAACTTGATATAGGTTGAATACACTTTCCTGCATATTGGAGACAAATACAACCATGTATGTATATCAATTTACAACCACATTAAATTACAACTTGATATAGGTTGAATACACATTCCTGCATATTGGAGATATGATGCCAATATTTGAAATACACATTCCTACAATTCTTTTAAAATGAATAAGTGTATATAGGTATAATAGAGGTGGAAATACAATAATAGAGAGTACCCAAAATAATATGTGAATCTCTCATTCAAAGTGTGAAAGTTTTTACCCGTCCTCAAAAATAATAAAAAGTACTCTTGAATTAATACTACCTTGCTTGTTAAAATTTACTTAAGTCATCATTCACAAAATACACATAAAAAAACATAACAACTTCCAAGATGAAATAAGCGCAAAAAGACCAACTACAACTCAATTATATGGAAAGTTGCAATATAAAAAGAAAAAGTTTTTGCTGCGTAATTCTAACTAAAAAGCACCCACTTTTATACAGCGAGAACCACCGGATGAACTTCCTAGAGGATCCATACCTTTCTCTTTTTTGTCGGGACACACTCCTCCTTTGTTTCTCAAAGCGTTTTACCCCTTCTCATTTTTGTTGAGCTTCTTGCCCTCGCATCAGGGTTGTTGCAGTTGAGACTGCATCTATTGTAGGGATTGTGGATGTGCCTTTGCCTGTCACCGTAGATATTTTTTCCTACTCATTGCAGCCCTGACTGATACCATGTCAAGGGGATCAATCAACTGCATTGTCAACATTCATCATAGAATGAGCAAGATTTTTTCAAGGCAAAGTTGTTGTTTAAATATTAGATTTCATTACCTGTGACTGAGGATCTTCCGCTACCATTGCTTCTTGTTGAATCCCAATGTTTAAACCATGAACCTGTGACATGCATCTTGACAGTTTCAATATATAATTTGTATCATATACACTATGGTTATTGTATAAAATTTATTTCCGATTACCTCCCGAGCACTCTTGTGTGACCACATTCAATGCATCAACCTAAAATTTACACTTAACCATTAATTGTGCCAGTAATAATTTTGTAACAAAGACAACTAACTATGAACAAGAACAATTTACCATTTGGAAATGCTTTTTGTAGAACTTGTGAATCAATCCCATCCATTGGATTATCACTGCGCCTTCACTAAGGAGAAGCGTTGTTGTCTGTTGAATTCCCATGTGAAGCTTGTTACATACAAGTCGTAAAAAGTTAATTGATTGTGTATCAACAACAAAAGCATGGCATTAATTAAATTACCTGTTTCTTTTTCATGACCATAGTATCTTTTTATTGTGCCCCTAACGCCACAGAATCTTTGCATTTAATTTTGACACCACATCCCTACTTACTTTCCCACGAGTGAATCCCTGGTTTCCTCACCGACTTTCAAGTCCTCCTCGGCCCTAGTTTTTCCTTCCTCTTTTTCTTGCCATTGGAACAGTGGGATCATGGGGCCTTGGTTGCTTTTTGGCCAAGAATCCCTGTCATGTGTGGGGTTTAATGTGTGTTTGTATGTCTCTATGTAGGTGCTCACCTTGTAGCAGTTATCTAGGTAGTTTTCAGGCTTATCTTTGTTAGAAAATATCACTGAGACAACATGATTGCAAGGAATTCCAGTTAGCTGCCACTTCCTACATGAACAACTAGTTTTGTCTATGTCCACTACAAATTGACCTCATGGACCTAGAATTTGGTATTTGCTTCCCCCAGACCAGGTTGTGTTGTAAAACCATCTTAATTGTTTGAAGTTCTCTAATTTTTTGAGAATCCTAGGGCAGTAGGTGGTTGTACATTTTTCATGGCATCTCTCCTTTTTTGAATCCTAATCATCAACTTTGTTCTAATAAGTTCATTCATTGTGACTATCCCTTTGGTCCTAGCTTCAAAGATTTGGCTATTAAAGCACTCACACAAATTATTGAGTAGGATATCACACTTAAAACCTATTTTGAAGTATGCCCTACTCCAATGGTGTGCGTTTATGTTCTTCATGTACTGAAATGCATCCGTGGACATTCCATTCAATATGTTCATGTTTTTCTCAAATGCAGCTAGGTAACTTGACTTGGCGCACAACCATAGCTGGTCTTTCAATGCTTTCCCCACCCATTTCTTCTTAAAATTAGTGTGAATGTGTCTAACACAGTACCTGTGCTCACTATTTGGGAATAACTCCTCTATGGCTGGTATTAAATCCTAGATGTGCAAATTCAGATGACATACATGCACATAGGTGGAGGGGAAAAAAAAGAGGGAAAAGGCCAGCAAGGAATATACAGAACCATCAATGACATACAAATCAAATGATCTAGTGAAGAATTAAATACATTACAGGATCGAATGATTGTATGGTTGTGTATAAAACAATAAAATCTATTGACAACAAGTTTAACAATAAGTTCTATGGCAGTGATGTTACCTTTTGCCTATCAGTCATAAAATGCCCAGTGATGGCTATTATTACTCCCCAAATCTTGTGCAAGAAGTTCTAAGAACCATTTCCAATTGGTCTTGTTCTCTTTGTCAACTGCACGAAACAAGGATAATAGAAAATCAGCATCATTATAGAAAAGAAATCAACAAGCTTAAAAAAAATTTAAAGACTTAACCTGTGGCCCATGCAATTGGATAGATGCAATCATCAGCATCTATCCCAACTGCTGCTAATAATTTCCCCCCATACAATCCTTTTAGAAAGCAGCCATCCAAAGACACTATCTGCCTACACCCTACCAAGAAACATTCTCTAAGAGGAGTTAGACAAATGTACATGCACTGAAACACTCCTTGGTCACGTTTGAATACTATATTAGACTCGGGATGAGTTTTAATTAGCTCCAGTCTATAGTCATAGAGCTTTGCCATCTGAGATTTCTCATCACCATCAATAATTCTACATGGACACAACATAAAAAGAACATGTTTATTGTTGTACATAATTTGGATATCACTATTATAAATATAAAAAAAAAAAACCCCATACCTCAGTGCAATGCATTTGGCTTTGTATGCTTTCAATTTTCTAATATCCACCTCCTGGTTTAATTTAACTGCTTGGATGATACCAGCTCGTTTCCAGGTAGGGTCTGCTCTGAATTGCTCTAAATATGCCTTTGCTATCCAGTGTGCATTAACATGCCTATTGTTGTGATCTCTTGCACACTCATGCTGTAATTTCCCTGCCTTAATCTGCACTGTAGTACCATCCTTTAACATTGGTGAGGCCCACAGATAGAAAGGGCATCCTTTTTTGCAATAAGCTTTGCATCTCTTCTGTGAATTTGGTTTGAAATTCATGCAATATCTGTTCTTGATCCCATAATTCCTTACTGCGTCCTTGAATTGCTTGAAACTTGCAAATTTCATTCTAATCTTAAAATGAGGATTCTGCATGTCAACTGTCTCATTAAATTCAGAATACTTTGGTCTGCTTGGGATTAAAACATCCTCATCTGTTGATGATGCTGAGTTCAACTCCTCAGATCCTGCATAATCAGAATGGTAATCTCCTTCACATGCTTCCCCTGGGGGTTCTCCATGGATAGTCACTGAACATGTAGGTATTTTCCTTTCATCTACTGGCTCCTCTTCAGAATCATCACTAAACTTGTAACTAGAGTCACATAGGTCACTGTCATCCTCATTTCCTTCTCCTTGACCAACTATTCTTCCCTCTAAATCACTGTCCTCCTCTCCCACTTCTTCTTCATCACCATCAATTGGCTCCTCATTCATTATATTATTATTTGTGATAGTATGTCCACCATGATCACCTGCAGCCCTAAGGACAACATACACTTCTCTACTAGGTGACTTTACGGCAAGTGCCATTGCTAGGGCATCCATATAAGTTTTGATCTCCTTAAGTTCGGTATCCCCACCATTATTATCTAGCCACCAAATGGTAGTTCCTTCTACATCCAACTTAAGGTCCTTACCCATGCTTAATAATTCCAGTCTTGAAATTTGGTCTGCACAACAGAAGTCTATATAACCTGCAACCTTTTCCACACCCCCAACACTGTAGTGTATCTTGACAGTAAACAATTCAGCATTTGAACCTGAAAGTCACATAAGAAACTTTCAGGTTAGGACCTTACAAATTATGCAATATAAAATAAACAAACATGAGTGTGAGAACCCATGCATGTGGGGAACGCATGAGAGTGGACCACTACAATGGGACAATGAAGAACCCATGTAGCATGAAAAAATTAGACAACCATGAGTGTGATGTTTTTACTAAAACAAAATGTGGGGACACCATTACTACAAATATCATATACAACCAACAAAACAAAATGTACTTGATCATCTGACAACATCGAATGAAGATTAGTCTAAAAACTAAAAGTAAACTAACACTACAGCTGTTTGTCAAAAATAATTATCCACTGGGAAATGTGAGAAACAGAACAACAGCACAAATATTCCAAAACTAAGTTACAGAGTTTAATTTCACTAAATATAATGTACATTACATAAGTATTCAATGGGATAAAACTAATGCAACCTCATACCAAATTGATGCTTTTACTGCAAATATTATCTACAACTCAAAGATGTACACTCATGGCCCACCAAAGACTTAACAAGAACTTTTTTATTTGTTTTATTTTTTAATATTTCTAATTAAAGCTTGCATTGGTGTATTAAAAGGCAAACAAACATTCATCTTGCCAAACTGAATATCATTAACATCAAGAAACAATAACATAACTGCATGTGCACAACATACAATCAAGATCATCTAACAACATCAAATGGAGATTAGTCTGAAAAACTAAAAGTAAACTAACATTGCAGTTAATTGTCAAAAATAATCATCCACTTTAACATTAAAACCTTTGATAAATTAAAGATCTCCACTATTCATTATAAATTTGCTTTCTTTAACACTGGGAAATGTTAGAAATAGAACAAAAGCACACATAACAAAAAACTAAGTTACAGAGAGTTTAATTTCAAAACCAAATAAAAAAACATAGATGTAAACCCTAACTTCAGAACCCTAACTATAGATGTAAACCCTAACTATTCCAAAGCATTACTTTCATAAGTTAACAGAACAACAAAAAACAAAGTACTTGGTGAAGACCCCAAAACAAAAATTCAGAACCCTAACTGCAAATGTAAACCTTAACTTCAGTAACACCATATACAATGTACACCTCACGGAGAATGCAGGAAGAAGTGCATTAGTGTTAGGGTTTCCAAACATGGACTTACAATACTCCGGCGCCTCCTCTCCTTCCTGTCGTACTTCCCAGTTGACGGACATCTCGCACCACCAAAGATTGGTTATTGGCCTTCTCCCTTGTCGGCAGCTAAACCATGTCTTTTTGGTGCTCAGGTGAAGAAGAAGAACAACAACAATGGGGACTGGAGTTAAGTGGTTCAACCTTACATACTTTAACCCTTGAAGAAGATGGCCACATGGCAGACTTACGATGACATGGCAGGACTAACTTGACTCAGCATGCCACATAAGCTGTTTGACTAGGCTCAGTGATGGTGACCGTGATTCTCCGGTTGCCACATCAGCAATTGGGGATCGGAATTATCTGAGTGACTGCCCGGTGAAACCAAATTAAAATTGGGTGACCGTTTTGATACAAATTGAATTACGGTGACCAAACTGATAACTGGCAAAAGTTCAGTGACCAACCCAAAAATTTACCCATACAATATCATTTATTTGCATGAGTGGCATAAATGTTATTTTATCATATTTATTTTCTTTACTTTTCTCATTCTCAATAAATTACTCTCCAAACCTTACCAACCATGCACATTCTTCATTCTCACTCATACTCAACTACCCCTCATGTCACTCCCAATCCACTCCTGACAACCAAACATACCATAAGTTACACTGATACACTGTTATGTGGCATGTGAATGGTATCAAGACAAAAGCTAAGTTCTAACAACAAAATTTATTATTTCGTAATATGATGGTGTCATGAATATATATATATATATATATATATATATTACTAACAAGTATCCCAAGAACAATAAATAATTGGAAGGTAGCCAAGCTAAAGCATATGCAACCAAAAATTCATTTGATTAGAGACTCTAATAAGAATATTATGAATTTTTCTCATTAACTCATGTTAATTGTAGATGTTGAATTTGAATACTTAAGCAAATGTGTATTCATCAATTTAACTCATGTTAATTGTGTTGTTGTGGTTATCATTTTGATCATGCATTTTTTTAGTGGTATGTATTTATTTGAATATAGTGTGAATTTATATATTATGTCATATTTTATTATATTTTATATCATATTTTGTTATTATTACTTATTATAATATATATTTTTTAATATTTTATTATTGATCATGGTTCAACTCCGGGCCAACCTTGGTTAAACCCCATACCCTGATCCTTGAACTTGGTTTGGTTAATACGCAGGCCAAGTCTGACAATGTTGGTTTGAAAAACTATTTGTCAACCATCAATTGATGTTGATGCCTCCTACCTAAAACTCCTTATTCAAGCCTGCATTAGAAATAGAAAGTGTACACCAAACCTTTTCCAGTAGTGAATTCATCTGTTCAACCACACCATTTTTTTTGTGAGTTACCAACAATTGTTCGATGCTGAACGATCACTTCATTCTTGCAAAACTCATTAAATTCTTCATTGCAAAATTTTAATAAACCATTATCGGTCTTTAACCGCTTGATTTTCTCCTCTTTGGTTCTCAATAAGGGCATTCCATTATTTAAAGTTAGCTCAATTACTAATAGCAGTTGATGGCACATGCATGTGCTATTGTGAGAGAACAAGTAGAACTGAAAGTGATTTCTATAGCTATTGGCAAAGGACTTAAGGATCACAAACAGTCACTAGTGAGCATTTATGCGTGACAGACAAAAAGTAATTATTTTTTATAAAACAAAATAACAAATACATAAAATTCCACTATAACCCAGGTTTGCCGGTTAATGACATTCTTTTTACAAAAATCCTTATTTTTCCTTAATGTCTCAAGTATTGCAAGTTTAAATAACAAAGACTTGCTAATATTGTTTTTTTTTTTCATAATTCAAGTAAAAGTTTTAATAAATACATTCATAAAACTATCTTTAAAACAGTCTTTATATAAATAAAGACAACTTCGCTATTAAGCAGCTCTGATACTAAATTGAAATTGAATTTTGAGGTTTCAAAAAAGAAATTGAGATTAGGTGGATGCTTAGAACCTTAGATATCACTTAGTACTACTATCCTTCTATCCATTAAGGGTCACATGGATTATCTTGTGTTATTCCGTCTTCAACTTATTATTACTTATTTACTCTTCTACCCTCTAATAATTTAACTTCAATAACTAGGAACCAACTTTATTAGAGCATGCTCACAAATAAAGACTTATTTAGATGAATAGATTGGATGCATGTAGAGTAGATTAAAATAAAATTAAAAAAACTAAACCGTAAACCGTAAACATTAAGATTTCACCATAACCCACTATAACCAACTCCATTAGAAGACTTGTTTAGGTGAGAAGATTAAACACATATAGAGGTGAGTGAACAAGGTGACGATGACGTCATGAAAATTTCTAACTCGTACGACGTGGGTAACAACTAAACACCAACTTTGATACCATGATAAAATTTAAGGGGAAAAAAAACAAAGGTGCATGAATAAAGCTAGTTGATAAGACATGAATAGAAGTTAGTGAGTAAAATGACAATAACATCTTGAAGATTTGTTACTCATGTAATCTTGGTAAAACCTGAAATTCTCCCAAGATCAAGAACTTGCTTCGATACCATGTGTATGAACAAGGTAAATAGATGAGGCTCGGATAGACAAATGAACAAAGCGATATTAATATTTTGAAGATCTACAATATTTTGAAGGCATACAGCTCATTCATATACACAAAATGATGATGTGAATAAGTGGACAATGATATTATAAGAATTTGTGGTTATCTTGATAGTGCTTGAGATTCTCAAAATAAAGAAAAATTAAAAAAGAGAAAATATGATTATGACATTATAAGCTAAAATATTTTTAAAAATAAACTTAAAAAATGAAAAATACATACATACATACATACATACATATATATATATATATATATAAAAGATGGTTATGTTATTTATACCTACAAATTTTTTATTAGCACCATATGGCATTATTTCTAATATAAAATTATGCTTTTTTAGAGAGAAACATTTGATCAACCACGAAGTAATTCAAGATGATGAAGCAGTTGTGATCCATGAAGTAATTCTAAATTTCTATTGTAGAACAAAACTATAAAATATTCAAACTTAAAAGGATTAAAAACTTTTCCGTGCTTCATAATTTTGATTTTAACAAGGAAAATTTTTATTTTGTTTAATTTTTTATAAATGTGTCTCATTGGAGATAAACAATGAAATTAGATTTGGAAGTTTTAAATTGTTTTAGAAAAATTATTAAATTAGAATTAACTCAATTTTATATTAATTAATATTAATAAAAAAAATTTGTATCGCTAATCCAAAATTTTTTTAATTACTAACCATGATTTCTAAAATTAATAATTAAATATGTTTGTTGTGACGGTTGTGGAATAATGAGGAGAGTGAGAAAGGTTCACATGAAAAAGGAAGAGAAGAGAAGAGAATATTTTTTTTTTCTTCTTGTTCATTCCATTGTCATGTATAGACATTCTCTAAATATTTATGAATACAAAATGTCTCTATGAGGCATTCAATCAAACAGTTGATATGCCAAGTCATTCTCCACTATCGTCTCATGATTGCTAACAAAACGAAAGCATACTGATTACAATACTTTCATTGCTAATAAATCTACTTATCTAACATAATCCATCATTAGCATCATTATCCCATAATAAAATCTGCAAAAGCGTTTGGATCCCAGTATTCCTTTGGTACGTGTGTTTGCTGCGCTTTGGTGGTGCTTTTCCTGAGTACTTGTGCCCTCAACATTTACTTACACATTTAAATCTTCCTTTTGAAGAAAAGGTAGATATGAAAATCTTGTGGTTGAAAATTTTGGTTACCTTAAGCAAATACAAACTTGGAGAAGCACAAAGCAACTTCAAGCCATTTCTCAAATCCAAATTCTTGTTATATTCTACCAATACTGTAACATCAAAAACAATTAAGATTTTATCATTTATGCAACCAAACAATAGAAAAATTTGCAAACATGAAAAACCAATACCAAATAAACTAATCAAGTTTGTTTTGACAAACAAGTATTGTCTCCGTGACTAAAAACATTTTTATGAACTAAAAATGTAATAAACTTAAATACTAGTTAAAAAGTCAGTCCACCAAAACTAATATTTCGATTAACATTATCAACGAAATTAAAGAAGATATCACAAGATAAAAGAAAAATATATGTTCCATTAGAAGAACAATTTAACTATTTAAAAAACAAAGAAATAGCCTAACCACTTGTATTAATTTTATATATATATATATATATATATATATTGGAACATGTGGACAACCAAGGATGGATTTAAACCCTCGACCTTTGCAAGAGTGATAAATTAAATAAAAACTTGATCCTTGGAAACACATAAAGTCTATGTAATTAATAAGTGAAAATATAAAAAAATTTCCGCAACATTTAAGGAGAAAAATTAGTGCTAAAAATAACTAGAAAGAAACAGTTATGTATTATCATTGAATTCCAATAAAAGGGCACTTGCTGTGCAGTTGAAAAGAATTTGGCTTATGATGTTTTCTTATTGAATTTTCTATTTTGTGATTATAATATGTATTATTAAAAAATCATTTCATACAATGTTTATTTTTCTAAATTATGCAATAGAAAAGGTAGCTAACCAACAATATTGGGGATCTCATGATTAGATGCACAATAGGCAAATAAGCAAGAAGCAAGTAAATATTTAAAAACTAAATAAAGTAAATAAGCACTACACATATTTGATGATTTTAGCACTAATATAACTCATAAAGAGAGAATAAAGCAAGTTTCTTCTGAATGTTGTTTTTTACTTTATATACATCATATGACCAAATAAGATTATATTGGTTAAACTAGGCACATAGGTTTGGCCTTAAGCAATCAAGATAATGAAGGCACATTCAAGAACCTCACAAGGATGCATTTGTTGCCATTAGTAACTAAATACTTATAAAAAATCAGTTTTACCAAAATTAACATATCAAAACTTTTCACCTCAAAAAGAAATGAAGCATCAAATGAAGTCAAATTTGAGTCCTCATAAAGCCTAGGACATTATTTAGTTACTTGACTGAAAGATAAGTAAAAAAGTAAAAACATCAAAATCACAATGTAACAAATAATTTCAGAAAATTTTAGACAATTAAACACATGACACCCTAGGAAGAAGAATAACACATTTGAAAAGATGGATTAGAAAAATCCATAGTAGATAGAGTTAAAGAGGAACAAAGTCAAAAGAAGCAAGTGAAAAAACTTTGATTAAAAACATCTGATGAAGTCTCATCAAGCAAGAATATATCAACAAAGAAATGACTCTAAATTTTGTATACTTGCATGTTAGATTTTTTAGAGAATTTAATCTCACAGACCTAGCTAAGTTTCAAAGCAGAGATGCACAAGCTACCTTAATTTAGGAATTATGCCATAAATTTAAACAACTTTATTTACCTTAACCAATCATTGGCATCTCGAAGCTCAACTTCAAATTTTTTTGTATGAGTGACAACAAAGTTTTTTGAAGCTCTTCATATTGACATTGATAAGAGATATCTAAATTAAAGAAAAAACACATACAACCATCCATACAAATAAAAATAGGACAAAAAGTTATAAAAGAACATGATTGAAAAAGTTTGATTTTTAGCTTGCCAAAAATACCTAGTGAAAATATATGACCTCTCGTAATGTTGGAAAAATAAACTTAGTTTTTGGAATATAAAATATATTATTATTATTATTATGAGTTTTGGAATATGAAAAAGGTAGTGGGCTAGTGATGGGTAAGTTGCTGGTCTCAGTAATGAGAATTATAAATGCTCTTTGGAAGTCTTTCCAATGTTTAATTAATGTATTAAAGTGTCTTGTAACAAGGAAAAAAGTATGATATAATGGAAAAAGAAGGAAGAAAGTGATGAGGTTCTATTATCTTTATCATCTTCTTCTTCTCTATATTCCTATGTGTGTGAGAGAGAAAATAGATGATTCACCACAAACTTATTGTATCTTGGTAAGTTTGACAGCAAGTGGTATTAGAGCCCTTGTGATCCAAAATGGCAAATGCAATGATGCAATTTCTGATGCCCCGACTCAACAAAACCAACTATGACAATTGGTGTATACAAATGAGAGTGTTGCTTGGCTCTCAAGATGTTTGGGAGATGGTGGAGAAAGGTTATGAAGAGCCTCAAGATGATGCAACTCTTTCGGCAAATCAAACGCAAAGCCTACAAAATGCGAGGAAGAAGGATAGCAAAGCTCGCTATCTAATTTATCAAGGATTGGAGGAACCCGATTTTGAGAAGATTTCTCAAGCAACCACATCAAAGCAAGTATGGGAGATACTAAGGAACTCATACAAAGTTGTTGAGAAGGTGAAGAAAATTCGTCTCTAAGTACTTTGAGGTGAATTTAAAGCTTTGAAGATGGAGGAGTCCAAATGTATTTCGTATTATTTTGCTAGAGTCATGGTGGTTGTTGTTGGATAGAAAATACGCGTATGGCATCATGTGTATGAATAAGACACCAGACGGTACATCAAAGCACAAATATCATTTTTATTTTATGGGTTCTTCGATTCCCAATAGAGGCAAGCCTCTATTATTAATTACCCCAGATAGTATCTTGGAAACCTCCGATTAAGGGCAAAAATACAAGTAAAAGTCAAGAAAATTTGCGAATTGTAAATTTTTTTATTTTATTACATATATTCAATACATCATTTATATGTCAATATATGACTTTATATATCATATATCGTTGTCACGTCGCCTTGCTCACACAGCGCTAGTGTGCCTTATTGTCACCTCTTGAAATAAATATTTTATGATTGCCTTAATTTTATAATTTTTTTGTTGCCGTTTTGAAATGAATAAGTCACCACTCCCTGTGCCTTATCATCGTGTTGCATGCTTTGTTCCCGCCTTGAAACATGTCTCGTTGTGTCTTGATATTGAGCATACACCTACTTTTTGATGTATATATATATAAATTGGGATCTAAATAAATCCATGGTTGTCATGTGCATGATGGGATCCTTTTTCATGGTGGGTACGTACATGCTTACATGCATGCATGTATTTATAATTTGAAAGAAATTTCAGGGCAATCAAAGATAATTTGATCACCCGATGAAGACATTGATTGGAGCAACACCATCAAAGAAACTCCCAACTTTCAACACTTTAACATACATAAGTTTTTTTTAAAAAAATTTTTGATTTTTTTTTTTTGGTTTGTTTTGTTTTTTGTTTTTGTTTTTTTGTTTTTTGTTTTTTTTAAAACACAGGGACCAATGTATTTGCCTCAAGAAGCACGCTTAATTGTGCATGACCGGTCTACATGGAGCCAGAAGTTCCGTCATAGACAAACACATGTCTCTTTATTTCATTGAACAAATTTTAGCACAAAAATGAGTTTAGTACAAAAATGCATGAAAATGAATGTTTTGCCTTGAGAAATACATTGTATATTACTAGTCTACCTCTGTGAGGGACTAGACATTCCGTCATAGGCAAACATTTTTACATTAAACATAGTATTTCTTCAGGAAACGGCCATTGATGGGTGGCATCGGTCTTTCTCCATCGCATCAATAATGTTGATATGCGCTCCTTCGTAGACAATCTCCATGACATAAGGGTCTTCCCAATTTGCTTTAAATTTTTCCCCGGCCTTTTTGTTGGTGATGATGGGTCTTCTGAGGACAAGGACCATCTCTCCTTCGGTAAAAGTCCGAAAGCGAGCCATCTTGTTGTAGGCTTGAGACATTTTTGCTTTGTAGACTTCAAGATTTTGTTGCACCCCTAACTTTCTTTCATCAAGAGAGTCCAACTCATCCAAGTGGAGCCAAACATTATCTTTATTAGAAATTTCATTTTGCAATGCCATTCTCAAGGAGGGAATCTGGATTTCGATAGGTAAGACTGCTTCAGTTCCAAACACTAAAAAATATGGTGAGCATTGTGTCATGGTCCTATAGGTAGTGCGATATGCCCATAGCATCTCTGGGAGTCTTTCTTGTTTTTTGACACTGCTTTCTTCAACAGCTTTGAAAGGGTTTTTCTTGAATGATTCTACCAACCCATTTGCTCTAGCATTATAGATGGAAGTATATCTCTAGTCTATTTTATGATGTTGTGCAAATCTCCCGACCTTGAAGCTTCGAAGGTGGGACCGTTATCTGAAATAATTCTTCTTGGAGTCCCAAATCTGTAGATAAGATGTTTTCCTCAAGAATCTGAGGATATTCTCGGCCTTGACTTCTCTCAATGGGATTGCTTTCCGCTATCCGAGAAGTAACCTGATCTAGCCCATTATGAACTGATGTCCCAAAGATGATGGTGGTTTAATAGGACTCCATCAGCATCCGTCCCCCATAACTCAAAAAGGCCATGAGGAAGCTGAGGTGTAAAGGACTTGGATGTTGATGAATAAAATCTCCATGTATCTCGACATATATGACACTTCCTAGCATAATTAATGCAATCTCGACCATGGTCATGCCCGAAGAATATCCTCGTCATTGATCTTGAGTCGTATCTTGGGTCAAGATTGATGCGCACTACATATCCTGCACGCACATCATGCATAACCTCTTGGGCTTCTTCATATGAAACGCACCACAAGAGAGAGTTGATCATATGACCTCGCGATACAATATATCATTTATGATGGTGAATTTTAGGGCTCTTCGCTTTATTTGAAGACCTTCCGATTTATCCTCTTGGAGTTTATCATATTTTAGATATTCTATAAATGGTTGTCTCCAATCTTCCTCTTGCATTTTGAGAGTGAAGACTTTCGCTTTGCCCCCATCACTTTCCTCTTCGACTTCATCGGGGATCATACTAATGGGTCTTTTTTTTATGGTTATATAGATTTCTTTGTAATTTGGATTCACCAGCTCCTTTGTTACTTTCGCTAAAGAATCATCTTCTCCATTTTCTGATCTTGAAACCCTCCTCAACTATACTTGGGGAATTTTCTTCATCAAATTTTTGATCTTCTTATAATATTTAAGAGGTTCAAGTTTGTATATCTTGTAGTCTCCTTTAACTTGCTTGATAATGAGTTGTGAGTCTCTAAATATGTGCATGTTGTGGATCCCCATTTTAATTACCAGTCCCAAACCAGCTATGAGAGCTTCATATTCTGCCTCATTGTTTGTACATAGATCCTTAAGGTAGAGAGCATATCAGAGGATTCCCCCTTCCGGTGTGACGAATACGAGTCCTATCCCAGCTTTGATTTGTGGCATTTGGGACATGAGTGCCAGTTTTAAAGATGACGCTCCATCAAAGTATAGTCACCACCTTGCTTCTTCCACTATTAATGTCTCTTCATCAGAGAGATCAAGATTAAGTGGTGAATCATTAGGGAGAGGATGTGCTGCTAGAAAGTTTGACAGCGCCTGCCTTTTAATAGCTTTTAGTGGAGTATATGTTATGTCAAATTCCATCAAAATCAATGCCCACTTTACGAGTCTTCCCGTAAGCAACGGCCTCGTCATAAAGTATTTGAGTGGATCTATTTTTGATATAAGTATTACTTTATGCGCTAGCAAGAAATGTCTCAACTTTTTGACTGCAAACACCAAACCTAGGCAATGCTTTCAATTGGCGTGTATTTACTCTCAGCTCCTACTAACATCCGGCTAAGGTAATATAACGCATTTTCTTTGCCTTCTTCATTATTCTGGGCGAACATAGCTCCCAAAGACCCTTCCAATGCGGCAATATATAAGATCAAAGGTTTTCCATGAATCGGGCCTAGCAGCACTGGTGGATTCAACAAATACTATCTAATATCTTCAAAAGCTCTCTGACATTCATCATCCCATTTGAAAGGCATATTTTTCTTGATAAGTTTAGATAAGGGCTTGCATCGTCCAGAGGGGTTAGAGATGAATCTTCTGATATATGCTAAATGCCCTTGGAAGGAGCTTAACGCTTTCCAGTGATCGAGGAGGTGGAATTTTTCAGATTGCCTTTATCTTAGAGGAATCTATCTCTATTCCCCGATGCCTCACGATGAAGCCTAAGAATTTCCCAGAGAGGACTCCAAAAGCACACTTCATGGGATTCATTTTCAACTTGTATTTTCTAAGGCGTGTGAAAACTGTCCTCAGATCATCAAGATGCTTGTCTTTGGAATTTTTTTTAACCACAAGATCATCCACATAGCATTCGACAACATTGTGAATTAAATCATCGATATTCTCGTCATAGCCCTTTGATATGTTGCTCCTCGCATTTCTTCATCCTAACGTCTATTACCCTATAACAATAGATGCCCATGGGTGTTTGGAAAGTAGTATTTTTCCGATCATCCGATGTATTTTAATTTGATTGTATCCGTATATCCATCCATAAAGGAGAACATCTTGTACCCCGAGGTATTGTCGATCATGATCTTTATAATTGGAAGGGAAAAATCATCTTTGGGACAGTGCTTTGTTCAGTCTGCAAGTCTACACACATATTCATATTTGTCCATTCTTCTTTTTCATAAGTACTATGCTAGCTATCCAATTAGGATACCTTTCTTCTCTGATAAAGTTTGCTTCAATCAGCTTCTTTGTTTCTTCTATCACCCTTTCTTCTAGGTCAAACTTCATATTCCTCGATGCCCTGCTTAATTGAGTGGCATTAGGATCAATGACCAGTCTGTGAACAGCTACCTCATTATAGTTCCAAGCAAAGCAATCAATATGCTCCTTCAAAAAAGCCTTGAATGATGTTTTTTCTTCTTCTGATAGTTGTGCACTTAGGAAAATCGGCCTTGGGTTCTCATCACTTCCCAAGTCGATTTCAACCAACTCATCAATTGTTGCTTGCCCGCCCCCATCTTCTAGCGTTCGAGTGGGCGCATTCTTCATCTTGATTTTCCTCTTCTTCCTCCGGAATGTTACCATGTAACATGAGTGCCTGGAAGACTCAAAGTAACCTATTCCTCTCTTATCCACATGTGCAGGATCCCACAATCGGTGAAAACTCTGATGTGACCTCCTCAACCACTTGATTTTGCTCCCAAACCTCCCAACTATCATCCTGAGCTTGTCATGGTAATAGCTTGGGAAGTTTATGAGTTGAACTTCATCATCTTCTATTTCTTCAATATTTATGATATTATCATTTAAGATCTTTTTGCTCTTGTCCTTGTAAAAGAGAATACCTCTTTTCTTTTCATGCCGAGCTGGTACATAAAACGTCTTTAGATGCTTAACTGTATTTACATTCAAATCATCCAAGGATTTGTGCAGTCCATCAGGAATCCTCGTAATGTACAATGCATTTTCTTGAGCATGTCTTTCAACTTGACCCTTACTTTGGTGTATATCCGCATCGCTTTCATCTTCTGATGATTCAGTGTCACTACCAAAGTGAGGTGGTGTTGGTTCTCTTTTTTGGAGCACAGGAGTAGTTTTGGTTGTCTTGATCAAAGACTCTTCTCTAGGGCTAGACAATTTACCTCCTTTGGTTGATTTGTCCCCATTGGATGTGCTAAGATAATATCTCGCATCATCACAATGTATTTCATGGATGCCAAAGGGTTGGATCTCTCCATCAGTTCTGAACTCTTCCCCGTCCACCAAGTACTTTGCGCATTGATAAAGTGTTGAAGAGACCAGCTGGTTCTCATGGATCCATGGCCTTCCTAAGAGGGTTTTATAGGAAACATTAGTGTCAATTACATGGAATTTCACATTAGATGACATTTTTCCAAATTTAATGGGGAGAGTGATCGACCCCAATGCCTTGTGGTTGTGCTGATTGAAACCCTGATTGATGATCTTCTCTGAAGATAAGTGGCATATTTCAAGAGCCAATGCTTGAAGAGTGTTGAGAGTCATTAAATTCAAAAAAGAGCCCGGATCAATCAAAACCCGGTTGATATTTACTCCATCACAAAATCCTGTCACATATATCTGTCTGTTGTGTGCCGTAGTCCCAAGCAATAAATCTTCATCTGTGAAGGACACCGAAGATGTATGGAATGCATACATGGCTTCTTTCATATCGACCTCGCGATGTCATGCTTGATACTCCTCAAGATTTTGTAGAGCATGTATTAAAGACTCCCTGGCTTTAGTTGACATCATCAATGCATCGTACATGCTGAGGAGTGCTGGGACTTTCTTCAAATGTGCCAAAATATTATAATTTGGCTTTTTTGAGAGTTTTTTCCGGGAAACATTATCTTCTTCAATTATCTTCCTTTATCTCGCTTATTTGAACTGGAACTTGTCTTACGAAGTGTCTTCCCGAGCTCAGCTGTCATCCGATGTTCATGTTGTGGTACCTCATCTTCTTTCATCGTGGAAGTTCAACTCATCTTCTAAATTATCATGAGAAGCTATGGCATAACATTCACCTTTTTCTTCAAAGTAGTCCTCTGTCAGTGTGAAATTTCTCATAGAAACTTGTTTTTATAACCATTTTTGGAAAGCTTGACATTCTTCGATAGTGTATCCTATAAGCCGGTGATATTGGCAATAGTTTGGATGACTATCAAGATGCATCAAGCACGGCCTTTTGGGTCTAGGCAAACCCAATCCTTTTTCTATGGCTTGATCAAAAAGCTCTTTCCTCTTATCTTTTTTGATAAATCTTTCTTTAGCATTTGTTGGTTTGGTAGGAACCCGGAATCCATGACCTCTAAGACAAAATTTTGTCCAGATGATTCAAGCTGGTACATCCAGATCCGTCCCCACTCAAGCATCTTCAATCTATAAGCTGAGTAGCCTCGTTAGGCGACTCTCCGTCACATTTTGAATAAAAGCAGGGATGTCTTCAGCAGGCATAACTTTCCTCAAGACCTTATATTTTGGGGTCTTCGGGGTGTAATATGGTTCTTTGGGCTTTATTTGTTGGTAGGGCTCCAAGAGCTTGGCATTTGCCTTCTTTACTCTCTCCTTGCATGTTATCTTCTTTCTTTGCTTCTTGCCGATATAGAGCCGGCCGTAACGGTCATATGACTCTTCTGGCTCAGAAAAGCTATCATATTCATCATTGTCTTCATCTTCTGGGTTATATAAAGGGTATTCCTCTCCCGAAATAACCCTACAAGTCTCCACTTGCACATCTTCTTTATTTTCATCAACTTCCTTAGCTAATTCCCTTAGTAATTCTTTGACTTCTTTGGGAAAATAATCTATGAGGGTAATCAGAACTCTTTCCTTCTGTTCATATTCTTCAAGGGTCTCTATATACTCCTGAATAATGGATTTCTTGCGCTTTGATTGTTCGTGTTTTTGCTTTCTTTTCTTATTCTTTTTCTTTGACTGTTTTATCAAGTGACCTTTAGGAGGTTGCTGAAAGCATTTCCAAGCGATCCCTGGAAGTTCAGCAAACTTCTTTAACATATTCATTGATCTTTTGGATATAAATACTTCCCATAACTCTTCTGGAACAGCAAAAGGCTTATCATCTTCTGTTGATGTAAGTATCACTTTATTGCCAACCACTGTGACTTCTTTTTGGGATGATCCTCCGGTTTAGGGTAGTCACATAGCGGGTATGTTCAGCTGGTTGCTGAAACAAAACATTCTTTGAGAGTGTGATTTTACCCTCTTGGTATCTGTCGCTCGACCAGGGCTCTTTGAAAAACATAACAATCTTCTATTGTATGTCCCAACAACCTATGATATGGATGATGAATTAGGGTGGTCTTTCTTGCTTTGCTCTTCATGCCTTTTTGCATTCTGTAGTCGCAGACCTTCTCTTACAAAGATCTTTTGAAGATTTTATGTACTTTATCTCTTACTGAAGGAATACTTTTATTCATCCTATCCTTCGAGGAAGGAAGAGGTATTGATTCATTGTCAAGCAATACCTAAGCTGAGTGCTTTAGCTTATTCCGACTTATGGGGCTCCGCCATGCCTTTCCTTTTTCTCAATGTTGAAGGTTGTAGTAGCGCACTTGACATCTCTCGTCCTCTTGGATTTGTCTCTATCACTCCTTGAGGTGGTCTGAAAATTGGACAACACTTTCGGGTTGGTCCTTTCCAATTTCTTAGCTTGTGAGATTAGGCCTTGGAATGTAGTAATGCCAGATGTACTCACGAAAGACGACATCCAACTATTAATGCTCCCGAGCGAGAAACCCACCACCTGTTGATGATCAAGTAAATATTCACATTTAATGCTCAAGTTCCTCCATCTCATAATGTGATCGACCACTTTTTCATCTTTATTTTGACGAGTGCCTACGAGGTCAGCAATTATGATTTTGTCACTTATGCCCCCGAACCGCACTCGAAGGCATCTTTTTAAGCTGCGCCATGTTTGAATCGACTCAGTTGCGATTCGCATACCATTCAAATGCTACTCCTTCGAGACTTATAGAGAACCGTCTGAGGAGGAGTGATAGCTTCACACTTGTATCTCCACAGGCCGTCACAAAATGAGCCAAGTGTTGGTCGATTGCCAATCCCGATGAAATGCTTGAATTTAGGAACATTATATCCCTTGGGGTAAGGCACCAAGTCATGGTAGCTGGGGTAGGGCTTGTTTCCATCGGCCCTGTCTCAATTCCTTGCTTGGTTTAATTCGAAAGAACTACCATTCTCTAGATCTCTTCCCGAGTCATTACAAATTGATTGTTCCTGAATGGGAATATAAGAGGTTCCCCCATGTTCCACCGGCCTGAAGGTTTCCTTTGGATGAGCTGTTGGACTTCTTGACCTCCGTATTTGTCTGGGCTGATTCTCCGTAGGAAACCGTGGGGTTACCCCTTGCTCAACTGGCCTAAAGGCTTCTCTCGGTCTTCGGGTTGGACTCTTCGATCTTCCTACTTGTTCGGGTAGATTTTCCATTAGGGTTTTGATTTGTTTCTGCATTTGTAACATTAACCCCATCAACATTGCCATGTTGTCATTGAGTCTTTGATATTTAGCATCACGGTGTCCCTTTTGAGGAACAAAGACAAGTTCATCCTCTTCATCTTCATTTAGGGGATGTACTTCTTTGTGTTTCCTTGTCATATGGAGTGGTGGAAGGTTAGTCCCTATCCCTTGCTCCTCATGTGGTGCACATGACTGGAACCTTCTTCTCCATTCAAGGAGTTTACCGCTCTTCTTCAGGATCTTATAACAAGTCCCGGTTGTTCTTGTTCGGGTGCGGGATTTCCTCGTGCTTCAGTGACCATTCGACAAGTGTGTGCTTCCATATCTGCATCAGACATTTCTTCATCTTTCATTTCCCTCCTCCATTGAAATTTAGAACGGGAAATCTTAGGTTGATTTCTTGCAGGAGTTAAATGATCAAACACTGTCTTCTGTGCTTTTGAAATTAATTGCTTCTTCTTTTGATAAAATTCTATTGGCCTTATTTTCTCTGACTGCAGTTTCTTTGATGCTATATAAGTCTTGTAAAGATTCTAACCAAATGAGTTCTTGTGATAGGACTTTGGAGGTCTACCAACCTTATTTTCATTCAGTTGGAGACACAAGTCTGCTGTGGTTGCGTTCTTTTTCACTAGCTTAAGAGGTTCAAATGAGTTATTGAAGGTACCTATTTGATTATTTTTATGTCCTTGGATTGACATTAAATCCAGCCTTTGTTTTGGAATTTTGACTTTTTTTTGTGTGAGCCTTGAGAACACATTTTTCTTCTGTGGTGTGTCTTCATCAGATGAATGGAAAATTCCACTTTCCCGCCCTTTTGCTATAATGGTAAAGGTCGGTTCATCATCATCATCATTCACAGGAATTACCCTTTTAGGGTGGGATAGCCTCTTGAATGCAGAAACTCTTAGTAATTCTCTAACAGCAACGTCCTCACCAGTTGCAGGAACAACCACATTGGGGCGACAACCTATGGATGGAAGCTGCGAGATCGTCAGGTTCTTCTCCATAGGTACAGGTCTCTGTACGAACTGCACCGACTCAGATACTGTGCTGAAACTCAACTCAGCTTCTGCAGCTCCGGTGTTGAATGTGTAGTTGGGCAATTGAACTTCAGTTTCTTCGCCAAGGAAAATTGTGAGTTTCGGGTTTCCAGAGATGGTAGAGTTCTTGAGTGCCATTTCCTGCAAAATAAACAAAATATTATTAGATTTCATTCACAGGATGTAGGAACAGATGCCTTTACTTGTACTTTTGTCTCAAAGATGGGAGGAGAAAATGGGTCCCACCGGGCATGCCAGAATTTGTGGGATCGAAAATACGCGTCTTGCATCATGTCTATGAAGAAGACACCAGACGGTACATCAAAGCACAAATATCATTTTGGATTTGTGGGTTCTTCGATTCCTAGTAGAGGAATCCTCTATTATTAATTACCCCAGATAGTATCTTGGGAACCTCCGATTAAGGGCAAAAATACAAGTAAAAGACAAGAAAATTTGCGAATTGTAAATTTTGTTATTTTATTACATATATTCAATACATCATTTATATGTCAATATATGACTTTATATATCATATATCGTTGCCGCTGCCTGTGCCTTGCCACCGTGTTGCGTGCCTTAATGCCGTCTTGAAATAAATATTTTATGATTACCTTAAATTTTTTTTCATAATTTTTGTTGCCGTTTTGAAATGAATAAGTCACAGCTCCCTGTGCCTTATCATCGTGTTGCATGCTTTGTTCCCGCCTTGAAACATGTCTCGTTGTGTCTTGATGTTGAGCATGCACCTACTTTTTGATGTATATATATATAAATTGGGATCTAAATAAATCCACAGTTGTCATGTGCATGATGGGATCCTTTTTCATGGTGGGTACGTACATGCTTACATGCATGCATGTAACACTTCTTCCATTTTTTTAACTTCGAATGCAACATTTTGGTATCCATATACAAAAGTAGATCCAAAAGGATTGTTCATAGAGTACGGGTCATTACTTTTATAACTTCAGTAGCATTCATCAATAAGCCAGCTAGTGAGGAAGAACCATGAGATACGGGATACAGTTCTCCCGCAACTACAATATTCCTTCCTTATTTATTATTTTTTTATTTATCCTTCATTCCATCATGCCAATATCAAAGAGCAGATGTCTTCCAGAATAAATCATTGTGAGATGCCTTTATAATTTCCCTTAATTTTCATTTTTAATGCACGTGAATATGTATAGCATGCCTCTCATGTTTGGTGAGGGATGGGCACATCCAGCAAGCATGCATGTGATACCTTTTTATTTATTTATTTACCCCTACCAAATCTAAGGTACGCTTCTTCAATATTGGGAGAAAAGTGAACATAGGTTGCAGCTTGACAATATATATATAAGTATGCATGTTTGTTCTTCATGCATGAGCCACGTAAATTGATTTTTATACTTGGAACCCCATACTCATCATTTAAATGGTGGGCCTAGATTTTTTTTTTATCATTTGTTTTATTTTATTTTATTTTTTTAACAAGTGATGCTTTTCTTTTCTTTTTCTGCATGCTTCTCATTATTTCTATTTCTTTTTATGTCATGCACATATGCATGATTTTCATTCATTTTTTTTATTTTATTTTTTATTATTGTTATCATTATTTTTTTTACCATGCATGTATGCATGTTTTTCATTTTGGAAGTTCAACGTGCATGAATTACCATCATTATCATTATCACCATCTAGTTCATTTAACCCGTTCATTTTTTTTTAAAAGGAAGGAAACACTCAACAATAGATATTCACAGTTCCATGCTATACTTATTTTGATGAAGCTACACAGAATGAAACCAGAAAGGCTTCTTCATGACCTACCAATATCCCTATCAACACAAACAAAAGCAAACCGTGATTCACAAATTCTGGAGGGTCGTGGGAGCTTCCTGAGCTAAGATCCATGGTTTGTGTTGATGTATTGATTGAAGAGAGGCTCCTTTGCGACTGCACTCCATTATTTTCCATCTCAAAAGTGCTTGTACTCCAAAAATCCTCTGAAATAGAATGTTTCTTCACTGTTGGACCTTGAATGTGCGAACCCTTTGATGGCTCATCTGAGACATTATTGTTAGCACGTTTCAGTAGATCATCCAAGATAGCCACTCGCTCCCATGCAGCGTAAGAGTCGGGTGATCCAAGTGCAGAGGAAAGGAGGGAGGAGCATCAACGAGTCAGGATCAATATAAGTTGAAGCTCATCAGATGAAAAGCAATTGAACTGAGAAGAAAATCCAACAAAGGATGCATCTTCAACCCAGCTCATCATCAATGTCCTTCGTTCTTGTCATTCTTCCATTAATTCCATCCGCACACATGCTACTTGTCGCAACTTCATGAGTTGATGTTTTCTATTTCTTGTGTAGACGAGTCTCAAGGTCTCTCTGCCTTGATCTGGAATGCTGGATACAGGCAAGTAGGTCTACTCCATCATGGCCCTCTTCATCTTCTGTAAGAGTGCTAGTAAACATTGCTGGAGTGGAAGCCAAGCCATATCGAATAACATCAAATCCAGCACCCACGAGCCTACGAGAAACGGCATCCTGCAATGTTTGTGCAGAAATTCGAGAATCATGACCAATAGAGACTCGTAGAGATCTTGAACCATCTGATTTCTTTCTATTACATAACCAAGCAGCAAAAGCAACAGTAATGGCCTCTGCAATGCGTTCTGTCAAATCTATAGGTTCTCTCTCAACACCAGCAACGACAACACCTCGAATGTCACTACCATCTTGAAGCTTCTGAAGATCGACCTTCTCAAAGGATGAAGTAGCGCTCACAAATTGAATAGCTTTCATTAGAGACAAAGTCAAAGATCGAGAATATCTTTTCGAGCGGAGAAGACGAGTCTCCGACAAGATCTGGGGATGCTACAGTGAGAGAGTTGTGAAGATCGGGAGCCAAATATTGTTGTTCTTTTTGTTGTCAGCAGAGGACCGGCCCCGATAAACACGTCTTTAGGTGAGACGCCTGGGTGTCCTGTGGCTGCATAGGCGACAACTTCTCAGGATTTCCCATCTTCAATGCTTTCTTATGTTTTTGACTCTTCCGTCTTCACGCCTTCTTCATACTTTGGCTCAAGGTTGTCGGACCCGGGCCC
>NC_052479.1:5208468-5296503 GCF_009730915.1 Dioscorea cayenensis subsp. rotundata
TTGAACCGGGTGTATGAAGACTCGGTGTTAACCCGGTGACCCGGACGGTTCAATCGTGAACCGGTTGACTCAGCCGGGTCAACCAGGTCATAAAGTTAAGGAAATTTAGGGCTTTCAAGTTTCAACTCAAGCTTCCCCTGGTTTCTTTGTGAAATTTCAAGTTTCAAGTTTCAACCCTCAAAAGAGTCCAGTCCTCCTCCATGGCTCCATCTAGCAGCCCTCTCTTCAGCCAACTCCATCAAACTCCTATGATGCTCCGGTGACTCCACCAACCTCGTGCTTGCTCCTGGTAAGAGATTTATAATCTTGTACCATGCTTTGAGAGATTCATCTAGATTATGTTGACAGTTTTGAGAGATTTTTTGAATGATAGGTAATCTTGTACCATGCTTTGAAAATCTTCTAATCCTTGTTTTTTTTGTTGTTTTAGATCTCCTTACTCTTGATACATTCATCCTATCTATTTTACAGAAAAAATACAGAAAAAATTAATCTTTAACTAAAGTGCCAAAAAAAAGAGGCGTTTTGTTACTCTAATTTTGCTCACCCGCATTTATAAGATATCATCTTTGTAGGTAAATATTA
The DNA here is from genome assembly GCF_009730915.1 of Dioscorea cayenensis subsp. rotundata. Lineage (NCBI taxonomy): Eukaryota > Viridiplantae > Streptophyta > Magnoliopsida > Dioscoreales > Dioscoreaceae > Dioscorea > Dioscorea cayenensis. The sequence goes on from NC_052479.1 coordinate 5,209,054, forward strand.
AACTTTCTTGTGTGATTGCATAGAGATTATAAAGTGGGAATTGTCTTTTGGTATATTGATTGTTTTTCTATAATTTGGCTTCACCTCACATTTATAAGATATCATCTTTGTAGGTTCTAGAAAAGGGTGAACATCTAAAAAAAGAGGCTTTTGTTACTCTAATTTTTGCTCACGACTATATGGTAAGTTTTTCATTGTTCATTTTTGTTTTTAAAAATTTATGAGTACATCATGTGCCTAAAAATATTTGAGATTACATATTTCATAAACATGTATCACAATAGAGATCACACTATAAATTGACAACATATATTAGTTGATTTTGTTATGTGTAGGATCCAGAGGCCGGCAATACACAATCTTCTAGTTGTTCAAGTGGCAATGTTCGCTTTGAAGATCGATCCCGCTTGGGACCATTTTTAATGTGTCTAATAATGCACAAGGAAAAAGATTTTTCTCATGCCTTTATTGTGGATCAAAATATCAAGGTGGTGGAATTAATAGAATGAAGTATCACCTAGCTTGCATTCGGGGAAATATTGCGGCTTGTAAAAAAGTTCCCGATGATGTTCGTAAGCAAATGGCGGGTTTCTTACTTCATCAGGAGAAAGATTCATTTGATGATGCATATGAAGAAGTTGAAGAAGATGATGTTCAAGAATTTAATCCTCTAATGAAGTCACAACAAAGGACAACAACAATAGAAAAATCTTTGGGAAAACGGAAGGCCAAGGATTCCATTGAAAAATTTATGGTTCCAAGGACAACCCCGGAGTCTCAACAAGGAAGCAAGAGTGCATTTGCGAACAAGAAAGCAATTCAAAAGGCGCATATGGCTTTTGCACGGTGGTTTTATGATTCATGCATTCCATTTAATGCATTGAAGTCACCTTATTTTCAGGTAGCGCTGGATGCCATTGCTGGGATTGGATCTTGATATAAAGGCCCATCTTATAATGATATGAGGATTTATTTACTAAAGAATTGTAAAAAGGAATGGCAGTTGCTTGTTGATAACTTTAGAAGAAATTGGGCTAGTTCTGGATGCACGATTATGGGTGATGGTTGGAGTGATCAAAGGCAAAGAACTTTGATCAATTTTTTGGTGTATTGTCCTAATGGCATATCCTTCATAAAATCTGTTGATGCATCGGATATCGTTAAGGATGCCACAAATTTGATGAATTTGTTTTCAGAGATTGTGGAATGGGTTGGGCCTTCAAATGTTGTACATTTGGTGACAAATAATGCTAGTAATTATGTTGCCGCAAGTATGTGATTTAAAATATTTAGCTTACTTGCTATTTTATTAGTTATAGATTTTTATATTGTTTACTTAACCATGCTTCTTTCTAAACTAATTTGATATATTTTGTCATCATCGCAGGAAGACTATTGCATGAAAAATATAATCACATTTATTGGTCTCCTTGTGCCGCACATTGCCTAAATTTGATTTTGAGAGACATTGGGAAGATGGATCATATGGTTGACCTTGCCTCACGGGCTTCTAAGGTAACCATTTTTATGTACAACCATATTTATTTGTTGAGTTGGTTAAGAAAAAGGTTGGGTTGGAAAGAAATTGTGCGCCCAGGAGCAACTCGTTTTGCTACCGTTTTTATCACTCTAAAAAGCATTTATGATCACAAACATGATTTGCAAGCTTTGGTGACCGACAAATACTATACTTGTCATAGATTGTCCAAATCCGCCATTGGTAAATTGGTTTGTTCTATTATTTTGGACAATAAATTTTGGGATGATTTCTTGTTGATGGTGAAAATAGCGGCTCCAATAATAAAGCTACTTCGTGGTTGTGGATGCCGATGAGAAGCCTCTCTTGGTTATGTTTATGAGGGGACGTTTAGAATTCAGTAAAGGAATCATGTCGATCTTTTAGAGACAAGCAAAGGTTGTATGATCCTTACATCAAAATTGTTGATGAAAGATGGGATAAGCATTTTTGGCGCAACATACATGTGGCCACCTATTTTCTCAACCCCGCTTTTTTATATGATGAAAGCACATTTGTAGAAACTCCGAGTAATGCAAGGCCTACTTGACTTGTTAGAGCAAAGAAGCATGTGTAGCAATAGTGAGAAGGCAATGAAGGAGATCAAAAATATATCAAGATCGATTAGGGAGTTTTTAGTCATGAATCCACTTTTGCTCGGCATCTAAAAAAATATGCAACCAAAGTTAGTTCTACATTCTAAATTGTATTTGATGTTAAATGTTAATTTAAATTATATCTTGTTATTTACTAATATATTTTAAACTTTTCATACATTTTGTAGATGAATGGTGGAAATTATTTGGACATAGTGCGCCTCACTTGCAAAAAGTGGCTATTGGACTCCTTAGTCAAACTGCTTCTTCATCAGGATGTGAACGTAATTGGAGTCTCTTTGAGCATTCACACTAAATGAAGGAACAAATTGGAGCATCAAAGGTTAAATGATCTTGTGTATGTGACTTATAACTTACGTTTACGACAAAGGTATTAACATTACATGTTCTCATTTATAATTTTTGTTATTTTTTTAGTTAGATAAATTTATTTCTTATATTTTTAAAATATACATAGACATCAACACAAGAAAAGGAGTTATGATCCCGTTGATTATGATTGTATCGATAAGACGATTTTTGGGTAGTGGAAGATGAATGTCCTCCGAACTTGATTATGAAGAAATCATGGACAATAATGTTTATGGAGATGATTCTATTCCTATATTTGATGATCATCATGGTCATGGTTAGCAAAAAGTTTTTAATATTAAATGTATAGTTGATAACAAGCTTTTTTTAATAAATGGCTTTTTATTTTTGTTTATTAGATGACGTGGATATCCAAGAAGAAGTAAATTTGCAAGATTTTTGGTGATGGTGGTGGTGATGTTGGTGGTCATGCAAGCTTTGATCAAAGATTTGATGGAAAATGATGATATTAATTTGAGTTTTGATCCAAGTTCATGGACCTAACTCATGTTAGTTGTGTTTGTCTATTTGAATACTTGGGTAAATCTTTTGATTATGTATTTGTGACTATTTTTGTTATACTTGGTATGTGCTTGTTTTGACTTTTGAGTGTGGAATTCAACTTTATGTCTTATTGTTGTTAGTTGTATTTGAATACTTTGGTAATTGTTGTATCTTTGGATTATGTATTTGTGACTATTTTGTTATCTTTGAATTTTGATTGGTATGTCCGTATGTGTTTGTTTTTGTGTGAAAATAAACTTTAAATCATGTACTTGTTATTTTTTATGATGCTTGTTTTGAGTATGTATTTTTCATTATTTTGTTAGGTTGATGTGTGCATGTTATATTTTGATGATGGTTGCTATGAGTGTGTATTTTTTATTTTTTTGTTAAGTTGATGTGTGCATGTTATATTTTGATGATGGTTGCTATGAGTGTGTATTTTTTATTTTTTTTGTTAGGTTGATGTGTGCTTGTTATATTTTGATGATGGTTGCTTTGAGTGTGTATTTTTGATTATTTTATTAGGTTGATGTGTGCTTGTTATGAGTATAAAATGAATTTGGATATCAAATATAAGTAGTTGTATATTTTTTATATTATAATTATGGTTTTTAATATTATATTTTGATTATTTTCTAATTATTAATTATTATAATATATATTTTAATATTTTATTATTGACCCCGGTTTGACCCGGTCGAACCCATCAACCCCTGACCCCTAGGCTTGGCCGGGTCGATGCCCGGGCCGGGTCTGACAACCTTGCTTTGGCTCCCTCGTCTTTACAGCCTCTTCAAATTTCTCTGGCCTCTCCATCTTCACAGGTTCCTTATCAGGAGCGGCGTCAAGATGCGGGCAACAGTGGCATCAACAATAGTGATCACATCGACATCGAGAGTATGACAATGACAAGCAGCAGTAGTATTAACGGTATGATAACTACAGGCGGCAGCAGCATTGACAGCATTGATAGCACGACGATCACAAGCGGCAGCAGCATTGACAGCATGACGACGGCAAGCGGCAACAATATTGACAGCACGATGATGACGGACGGTAATGTAGAACGACCAGCAGGCAACAACGGCAGGCAGACAGCAAGCGACAGCAAGACGTTTATATATATATATATATATTATTTTATGTAAATATATGAGAGGAAGACCTTTTTCTTCTGCTTCTCTTCTTTTTTTTCTCTGACTTTTTTTCTTTTTTTCTTTCTTAATTTCCTTTTTTTTTTCTTGGTTCATCTTTTCTCTTCTTTCTCTCTTTTCTTATTTTTTTTTCTTTTCAATTCCCCCCCTTTTAAAACCTCTGCCTCCTCTTATCCTAATCCCAACCTCTCATTCTCACCCTAATCCCAAACCCAAGTGAAATCACAATTAATAGATAGGATCAAATTTTATTTAAATTTGAAATTTGAAAATTCTTTTAATTAACCCAACTTATCCAATTAATTTCAAATTTGAAATTTTTTTTAAATTAACCCAATTTGCCTCGGGATATATGTTCAGGTGCCTCGAGATCTGCATTTCTCAAGTTGCCACGAGATCCGTTCTCAAGCTACATGAAATTTAGGATCGTCTCGGGATGTGTATTTGGGCTATTCTAAGATTTGAAATTGCCTCGACATATGTATTCTCAAGGGCAATCTCGTAATTTGCATTTTTTCTTAAGATAAGTTCTCAAGGGTGATTTTTTTTTTTGTAATTTGCATTTTGCCTTGAGATATTATCTCAGGGGTGATTTTTTTAATATAATTTGCATTTTGCCTAGAGATATGATCTCAGGGGCAACTTTGTAATTTGCATTTTTTTTTATTTGCCTCGGGATTTGCATTCTAGTCCAAGACAACCAAATAATTTATTTTAAAGAGAGAATTTAAAATCAATTAAGATTAGGACATTTAAATTTTAATTCTAAATATATCCATGACTTAAATTTTAATTAACTTAAGATTTGGATTCTATTGGGACATATGTTACATTATTTATATATAAACAGTTGTCAATCAACTAAAGAGAAATGATGAGAAGATTGTGGATACTTGAGTTATAGAGAAAATTCTACGCTCGTTAGATACCAAATTCGATTACATAGTGGTTGCTATTGAAAAATCCAAAGGTGTGGAGTCTATGTCCATTGATGAACTCATAGGTTCTTTACAAGCTCATGAGCAAAGGTTCACTAAGAAGAAAGAAGAAACTTTGGAGCAAGTGCTCCAATCCAAGCTATCTTTGAAGGAAGAAAGCAAGGATTTTAAAGGAGGTCAAAGCCAAAGCCGAGGTAGACGAGGTTATGGTCGAGGTCGTGCTCGTGCTCATAGTTTTGGACGTGGACAAGGATGAGGAGTTCTCACACACAAAGATGAAGATGACTGCCAAAGTTCAAGGGGGCAAGGAAGATGAGCATATATAAGAGGAAGAGGAAGATGAAGACATAGCAAGCATAATATTCAATGCTATACATGTAAAGAAGTTTGGCCATTATTCTTCGGATTGTTGGTATAATGAGAATAACAAAGTTGATGTGAAGGCTAATCTGGTTGAAAAGGATGAAGATGGTGTTTAATTGCTAGCATACAAAGGAGAAGAAAGCAAGCAAGAAGCTTGGTATCTTAATATGGGGGCAAGTGATCACATGTATGGAAGAAGAGACATGATCTTTGAGCTTGATGAATCAATGGATGGGCAAGTTACTTTTGGTGACTCTTCAAAGATCTTGATCAAAGGCAAAGGTAAAATCTTGATAAGGTTGAAAAATGGACAACATCAATTCATCTCAAATGTCTACTATGTTCCGGACATGAAGACTAACATCTTGAGCTTGGGACAAATTTTGGAAAAAGGCTATGATATACACATGAAAGATCGTAGTCTCTTCCTAAGAAATGAGAGAAATGTTCTCATAACAAAGGTTGAAATGTCAAAGAATAGAATGTTCATATTGAACATAAAAAGTGAAGTGGCTAAGTGCTTGAATGCATGTATGAAGGATACTTCATGGCTATGGCATCTTCGGTATGGTTATCTAAACTTTGATGGTCTCAAGTTATTATCAAGCAAAGAGATGGTGAGAGGCTTGCCATTCATCAATCATCCGGAGCAACTTTGTGAAAGTTGTGTTCTTGGGAAGCAATCTAGAAGGAGTTTTTCAAAGGAAGCATCTTATCGATCAAGGAAGCCACTACAACTTATTCATGCCGATGTTTGTGGGCTAATCACTCCTACCTCATTTGGTAAGAACCGATATTTTGTCACTTTTATTGATGATTTTAGTAGGAAGACATGGGTTTACTTCTTGAAGGAGAAGTCTGAAGTTTTTATGGTTTTCAAGAAGTTCAAAGCTTACATCGAGAAGCAAAGTGGTCTCCCAATCAGAGCTTTGCATTCCGATCGTGGTGGAGAGTTTACTTCCAAGGCTTTTGAAGTTTTTTGTGAAGAATATGGAGTACAACGCAATCTTACAGCTCCATATTCTCCTCAACAAAATGGAGTTTTTGAGAGAAACAATCGAACCATATTAGACATGGTTCGAAGTATGTTGAAGAGTAAGAACTTGCCAAAGGAGTTTTGGGCGGAAGCGGTTGATTGTGCTGTCTACTTGCTTAATAGATGCCCCACAAGAAGTCTAGAGCGCAAGATTCCTCAAGAGGCATGGAGTGGAATGAAGCCAAATATCTCTCACTTGAAGGTGTTCGGGAGCATTGCTTATGCACATGTACCGGAGCAAAGAAGAACCAAGTTTGATGATAGAAGCATAAAGTACATTTTCATTGGCTATGATTCAAGAGCAAAAGCATACAAATTGTTTGATCCACTTTCAAAGAAGATCCATGTTAGTAGAGATGTATATTTTAAAGAAGAAGATTCATGGAATTGGGGAATACATGTAGAAGATGTTCAAGAAGATCAAGAGAAGGTGATTCATGATTTCTCACCACCACCATCACCACCTTCTCATGTTGGTTCACCGGCATCATCATCCTTAGAAGATGGCCCAAGAACAAAAAAGACAAGAAGCCTCCAAGAGCTTTATGAGGTAACAAATGATTTAACATTGTTTTGTCTTTTTGCCGATTGTGAGTCAATAGAGTTTGAAGATGCTTATCAAGAAAAGAAATGGAGAGCCGCTATGGGTGAAGAGATTCAATCAGTAGAAAAGTATAAGACTTGGGAACTTGTCTCTCTTCCTAAAGGGCATGAAGCCATTGGAGTTAAATGGGTCTACAAGACTAAAAAGAATGCAAAAGGTGAGATGGACCAATACAAAGCAAGAATGGTGGCAAAGGGATACAAGCAACATGTCGGCATAGATTATGATAAGGTATTTGCTCCCGTTGCTCGAATGGAGACTATTAGATTGCTTGTTTCTTTGGCGGCTCAAAATTGTTGGAAAATATTCCAAATGGATGTGAAATCGGCATTTTTGAATGGCTATCTTGACGAAGAGGTATATGTTGAACAACCCATGGGTTATGTGAATAAGAATCATGGGGAGAAAGTTTTGAAGCTAAAGAAGGCACTTTATGGCTTGAAGCAAGCACCTCGGGCTTGGAATAGTAGGATTAATGTTTTTTTCAGAGAAAATGGCTATGTTCAATGCCCACACGAGCATTCTCTCTATATGAAGGTGAATAGCAATAGAGATGTATTGCTAATTTGTTTGTATGTCAATGATTTGATCTTCACCGGAAATAACTCTCACATGATCAAGGAGTTCAAGAAAGCAATGGCTCAAGAGTTTGAGATGATGGATATTGGGCTCATGTCTTTTTTCCTTGGTATTGAAGTGAAGCAAAATAATGAAGGCATGTTCATATCACAAGAAGCATATGCAAAGGAGATTCTCAAGAGGTTCAATATGAACAATTGCAAGCTGGTAAGTACACAGATTGAATGTGGTGTGAAGCTCTCCAAGATTGGTGAAGGTCAAGTTATTGATGCTACTCTATTTAACAGCATGGCGGAAAGCTTGCGCTATTTAACTTGTACAAGACCCAATATTCTCTATAGTGTTGGGTTGGTGAGCCGCTACATGGAGGAACCAAAGTTATCTCATTTGCAAGCTGCTAAGAGGATTTTTTGCTATATTCAAGGTACTATTAGTCATGGTTTATTCTATTCATCTTCTCAAAGTTCCCATCTGGTTGGTTTTTCAGATAGTGATTGGGGTGGAGATTTGGATGATAGAAAAAGCAACACTGGATTTGTTTTCTTTATGGGAAACACGGTTTTTACTTGGTTTTCAAAGAAGTAACCAATTGTTACATTGTCTACTTGTGAAGCGGAGTATGTGGCGGCATCTTCATGTGTTTGTCATGCTATTTGGCTTAAAGAGTTACTCAAGAAGATTCACCTTCATCATGATGAAGTTATCAAGATTTGTGTTGACAACAAATCGGCAATTGCATTAGCAAAGAATCCTATGCATCATGAGAGGAGTAAGCATATTGATACTCGATTCCATTTTATTCGGGATCATGTGAAGAAGAAGGAGATTGAATTAACTTATGTGAAGTCAAATGATCAAGTTGCCGTATCTTCACCAAGCTACTCAAGGTTGATCTCTTCAACAAGTTAAAAATGTTACTTGGTATGGTAGATGGAAGTAAACTAAGTTTAAGGGGGAATGTTGGAAAATAAATTTAGTTTTGGAATATAAAATATATATTATAATTATTATGAGTTTTGGAATACGAAAAGGTAGTGGGCTAGTGATGGGTAAGTTATTGGTCTCGGTAATGAGCATTATAAATGCTCTTTGAAAGTCTTTCCTATGTTTAATTAATGTATTAAAGTGTGTCTTGTAACAAGGAAAAAAGTATGATATAATGAAAAAGAAGAAAGAAAGTGATGAGGTTCTATTATCTTTATCATCTTCTTCTTCTCTATATTCCTATATGTGTGAGAGAAAATAGATGATCCACCACAAAACTATTATCTCTTGGTAAGTTTGACAACAAGTGATCATTATTGTTCATTTATCAAGAAAAGAGATTATCAATGTTTTATTGATTATAGGGATTCTCAGAGTTTCAAAGAATTTCTATTCACATGTAGAGTGCATTCATTGAAATCTGCATCCATTACTTGAAACACTAATTCTTGATGATTATATTTCTATTATAGGACTCCAATTTAATCAGGAAATACTAATTCTTGATTGTTGGGTGGTTCCTTTTCAAGAAGTTTGCCAAATAATAACTATAACACACAATCTTGGAAGAGTTCAAATTCAAAATGGATTATATAATAAGTAGACAATCAAAACTCAGGAAACAATAACAGGAACACAACATCAAGTTGACAAATAAACATATCCACAAACTCAAAATCATCAAATATAAGATCTCTATGGCAAAGAAAACAAACCAAATAAGCTTCGATATTAATCAGTCTTCATCCTCTCTAGTTAAACCTCCATAATAGAAACCAAGTTTGATACAACAAAAGCTTAGTTTAGGAGAGGGGAAGAGAAGAGGATAAGCTCCTTGAGCTCTAATGGTGAGGAGAAGTAAGGGCAATGAGATCAATGCAAGGGGGAAATGAAACAAGGATATGAAGCAACCTCGATATAAAAACAACATGTAGAGATAAAAGAGATTGGATTTTAACGACTATATTTTTTTATAAAACAATGTAACGGTTATATTTTTATTTTTATTTTTTTTAAAAATAAGCAACGGTTTTTTAATTAAATAAGAATAAAACCGCTACTTTATTATAAAATAATACAACTATTTTTTAATATATATATATATATACATATAATAATTTTTTTACAAATAGTAACAAGCGTCACCATTTAAAGGTATCAAAATAATAGATATGTATAGAGATGGATTCGTTACAGTGCTTTACAAACCCCTAATGATTCATTTTCTCGGGTGGATAACACAAGAAGCAAATGAGGGCCTATTATATGATAATTAAGGGCTATCACGTGTCCAAAATGATTTATCAAAAACCATAATCCCACTATAGTAAATCATCCATACCATATATTATATATGGCTCATGTACAAAAGTAAATGGACAGTTATTAAGCGGAGCCGAACAAAGCTATATATGGCTTATATATTCTAAACCCTCCACTGATTTTGAAGAGGTAAAAAATATAATTCCTACCATAAGGGACCCATGCTGGAAACCCAATAAATAATACATAAGCCCTAGTGAACAATAGATAAAAAGTACTTTATAATACTTGTGGAAATCCACAGCTCCCATCCACTAATTCTCAAACAACTGATAAGTCTAAATATATAAAAATAATTGTGATTACATTATTTTTAATGGAGAATTTTAATTTAAGTCTAGTATAGAATATAACAGTTTTAAATTTGATTTTCAAAATTAATAAACCTTATTCAAAGATTTAGTAATTTTTATTTAAATAATTATTTTTTAATTTGTATTAAAAAAATAATAGTGTACCTTCAAATGTGTTGCTATATACATTTTAAAAAAATCATAGATAATTGTCATCTTAAATTAATCGAATTCTTTTATGGTACTCATTTAAAAGTTTGATGCAATACAATACATATTATACGTAAGTAAATACATTATTAGATAAGAGCAAAATCATTAAAATATATAGATGATAGGTTATATTATCCGTGAGAGGTTTGAATAGAAAGTGATGATGATGATGATGATGATGATGATGATATATATATATATATATATATATATATTTGACTAATAAGCGACAACTGCACCCCATTTAAGAGATTGTCAAAGGGATGAGACAGGTACAGAGGTGCATGAATTATGGTGGCTTATAAATCTCCAAAGACAATTCCCTTGCCCTGCTAACCTATGAGAGGTGAAACCACTGTTTTTCCCACAAGGGACCCATACCCAAATCATGAACAGTACATGAACAGCACTTGGCCCAGATGTACAGTGCATAAACAGTATAAGAATAGTACTGGCGGGTGAAGGATTTGAACCCTTGCCCTCCCCCTTACACCTAAGTGTCTTACAGTTTGGTTATTCAATGGTTGACGTGATATATATTTTTTTGTGCTCCTTGATATATTTTTTTTTCTTAATAGAATTTGATGATTTTTTTTTTATTTGAAAAACTTTATTGATGAATCTAAAAATATTTCATTGTCATTTTTATTCACAGAGATAGAGAGAGAGAGATCCATTGCAGTGTAAAATTATATACATAATTTAAGTATTAAGCAAACATGCTGCTTAAAATATAGATATATTCGTTTAAAATTGAATTTAAAAAATAAGAGAATATGATAAGTTTCATTTTTTTTTTAAAAAATTTGATTTAAACAGGGAGAAACATGTGGCTTTTTACAATCAATAAGGTGAAAGTTGTAGTGATACCTAGTTATAGTAAACATACCCACTAGTATTTGGAGATGAGTCCCGCTAAGCCTCAAGTACTTTTTGATAAAAGGAAAAAAATATATTTTTATAAAAAAATACAAAAATAATCAATTATGCATTCAAAGTTAGCAACGGAAAATCCAGGGGCAAAGCCACCTATACGAGAAGGGGGCAATTGCCCTCCTTTAGTTTTGAAAAATTTTATTTTCTTTTAGAGTTTTTTTATCATATTATATAATATATTTTTTTAATATTTCATTTGCCCCTTCTATTTTTTTATTATAAGTTATGATAGGAATATTTATATTTTCACCCCTATAAAAATATATAATTATATATATAAGCTCTTATAAAATTATATTTACATGTTCATCCTCACAAGTCATTAAACATAAATATTTATCAGTTACCTTTTACTTTTCTCTTTGAGAGTCTTTGAAGAGAAAGGCAACAAATATGAAGTCATGCTCTCATCTCATCCATCAGAATCTTTGGGCATTTGTTTCTCATCTCACCTTGATTTCTCACCCCTATCAGTCATCACCACCAAGCTCCAGGATTTGGTATGTTATCTCCCTCATTTTTGTCTTCAATTAGGGTTAAGAATAAGGTTCTTATCTTCAATTAGTCATGCTCTCATCTCATCCATAGGAATCTTTGGGCATTTGTTTCTCATCTTCACCTTGATTACTAGCCCTCATCACTCATCAATCATCACCACCGAGCTCCACCCTTCGGGATTTTGCACATTATCTCTCATTCTCTCTCATCTTTGTCTTCAATTAGGGTTAAGAACAAGGTTTTATTTTCATTATTTAGATTTTAGGGTTCTCATCATTAGATTCTTTCACAACTTAAATTATGAAGGATTAAAATTATGAAGGATTACTAGCTCTCATCACTCATCAATCATCTTGTGTTGGATTTGGGTTAATTGAAATTTAAGTATCGGAATTTTGTGTTGAGATATTTCAATACAATGGACTTTAATTTTTTATTCTTGTTTATGTAGAGATTTTATGGAGCGGTATTTCAAGAAAAAAAAACAACAATAGAATTAGAAATGTCTCAAAAAAAAATGAAGACAATATAGTGGATTCTGAATATCATGGTTCAAAGAAGAGCCACATGGAATTTGATTCAGAAAATCTTCCTTCAAATCCTGGATTACGAAAGCCTATTATTGAACATGACCCTAATTTAAGAGATCAAATTCAAAGATCATATTTGCAAAAAGGGCCACGCCAACCTCAAAACCATACTTTTAAGCAAACCATGCAAGGTAATGTGATGCGGCAATTTAATCCTTTATAGTTTGATGAATTTCCTATTTGGTTAGAGTATAGCATTGTCAAAGTAGCGGCATATTGCTTGTGTTGTTATTTGTTTAAAATGGATAACAAGAAACATTCAGGAAGCTCGGATGCTTTTGTTGCCGAAGGTTTACTAATTGGTAAAAAAAAAAGTTACGAGAGCATGCCGGTGGTCTTAATAGTACACATAACAACGTTTGGAACAATTGTCAAGTTTTAATGAATCAACAACAACATATTCAAACAGTTGTGAGCAAGCAAAATGATCAAGCTAGAAGTGACTACCTTAACCGTCTGACTGTCTCCATTAATTGTATTCGATTTCTTTTACGACAAGGCCTAGCTTTTCATGGTCATGATGAATCTGAAGATTCAGAAAATCAAGGGAACTTCTTGGAAATCTTAAAATTTCTTTGTGATCATAATGAAGACATTAGAAGAGTTGTATTGGATAAATGTCCTAGAAATCTCAAGTTGACTTCACCAAATATTCAGAAAGACATTGTTCATGCATGTGCAATTGAGACCACTAAGATTATTGTTAAAGATTTTAAAGATTCATTTTTTTCAATTTTGGTTGATGAGGCACGAGATGTATCAACTAAAGAGCAAATTGGTGTAGTAGTACGATATGTGAACAATGACGGACAAGTGATTTAGCACATTTTGGGCATTGCTCATGTTAATAATACCACTGCTTTATCACTCAAAGTAGCAATTAAGACTTATTTTTCAAGCATAACTTGAGTCTTTCTCAATTGTGTGGTCAAGGATATGATGGTGCCAGTAATATGCAAGGTGAGTACAATGGGCTCAAAACTCTAATCTTGAAAGAAAATCAAAGTGCATTCTACATCCATTGTTTTGCACACCAACTTCAATAGGCACTATAGCTGTTGCATAAAAAAATGTTTCCATTGAATTGCTTTTTATAGTGGTGAATGAAATTGTTAATCTGGTTGGATGATCTTGCAACGTTGTGACATTCTTATTGAAAATCAAGCGATCAAAGTTTTTGAAGCACTTGAAACGGGTGAACTTTTAAGTGGTCGTGGCTAAAATCAACAAAGTGCTCTTAAACGTCCTAGTGAGACACGCTGGAATTCTCATTATAATACCTTAATTAGCTTGGTTAAAGTGTTTTCTTCTGTTATTGAAGTACTTGATTTGATCATAGAGAATCCAAAGTCTGAAAAAAGGGGTAAAGCAAGTCGTTTGCGAGATACTTTGCAACCTCTTGATATGGTGTTTTGTATTATTTTGATGAAGAACATATTGGGAATCACTAATGAGCTATCACTAGCATTGTAGAGAAAAGATCAAGACATTGTGAATGCAATGAATTTGGTTAAAATAGCTAAGAATCAATTATAGTCTATGCGAGAAGATGGATGGAGTTCTTTGTTGGATGAGGTTTTCTTATTTTCTATAAAACATGATATAAATGTCATTAACATGGATGATGGGTATATTGCTCGTGGAAGATATCGACCCAATGCAGAAAAGGTGACAAATATGCATCATTATCGGGTTGATCTCTTTTATTCTATTATAGATTTACAACTTCAAAAGCTCAATAATCGTTTTAATAAAGTGTCTACTGAGCTACTTATTTGTGTTTCATGCTTGAGTCCAATGGATTCTTTTTCATCTTTTGATAAGAAAAGATTAGCTTAGCTTGCTCAACTATATCCAAGTGATTTTTCAGAGATGGAAGTCCTTGCTCTTGAGAATTAATTAGAGACTTATATTATTGATGTGAGATTCAGCACAGATTTCAGTAATCTACCAGAAATTAATGATCTTGCTATCAGAATGGTGAGAACAAGAAAAGATATTTTATATCCGTTAGTTTGTAAGCTTATAAATTTAGCTCTTATTTTACCAATTTCAACTGCAACTATGTAGAGGGTTTTCTCTGCAATGAAGATTGTGAAGACTCGATTGCGCAATAGAATTGGTGATCAATTCTTAGCTTATTGCTTGGTAACGTACATTAAGAAAGATATTTTTGATTGCATAGATAATGAAACTATTATCCATTGTTTTCAAAATATGAAAACTCGTATATGTCAATTATGAATTTGTTCTTGTTAATGTTTTGTACTAGTTGTTTATGTAAAAAACTTTAACTAGTTATGATATTTAACTTGTGTTATTATATAATTTTGATTGTATTCAAAATTTGATTTACAAAGATTTTATTTGCCCCTCTTATAAAAAATTTCTAGCTCCGCTACTGGGAAAATCCCACCTCGCCTCTGGTTTTCACTAGATCGGGGAGGGGTTTTTATAAATATTAGATATTTATATATATATATATATATATTAGGGTTTTCATGATTTTATTCTTAATGTTTTTATTTTAAAAAAATTTTACTATTGTTACTAGCTAAATATTTCATGAAAAATGGTGAAATAATAATAATAATAATAATAATAATAATAATAATAATAATAATAATGGCTTGTAATCCCAAGAGAGAGAGGCCAGTAGAAGCAAATAAATAAATTTTAAAAAAACACACACACACATATACTCATAATTGTTTCAATATCCAGTATCTAATGCCTTATTTTGATTTTCAAATGCAAACACTTTAATATACTCTCTTATAAATAATTGGGTGAGAAAAATCAAACTATTTTATAAACTTATGAATTTGTTAAATTTAGAAGTGCTTTCTTTTTTTTATATAGATTAAGTCACCACTATAATACTAGACTAGGTGGTTAGTATTTCATTCCTTTTGCTTGTACATAATTCTCAATATACATGTATATTAGTGCAAATCCAAATATTTTAACTTAATATTCAAAACTTACAATTCAAACAGTTCAATCATTTTCATAGGACTAAACACACTTGTGATCGTTAATATCACTCTAATCTTGATAAAGTGACAACCAAATATTAATGAAAATAAAAGAACAAAAGAAGGTTCACAAGTCTTTTAGATCAATCTATTTCATGATCAAATTATATAGGCAATACTAGTATAGTCTAATGGTAAAACACATCTTTTTCTATCTGAAAGACGGATAGTATTCACAGAGTGCACAGGGTGAGGGTGTGAAGTGCATCCAATAAAAATCTGCACAAGCCCCTAACACACAATGGCTTGTCCACTTATTTAAAAAAATCATATTATATATATATACATATAAACAAATTTTAAGGTGCGTTATTTCCTTAAATATTGATTTCCAAAGTGTGTAAATCCTTTTATTCAAGATGGGTACTTGACCAATTGTGCTTATTTTTTTTATTGATAATGAATCACATTTTTAATTTCTTAAAAATAAATAAATAAAGTTACATTCATTGAATTTTCATTTTCGTATCCAGCTAATTGACTATACTCCTTCACAACTGCCTAAATGAATGAATTCCATTAAAGTACCAATATTTTTCTCATAAGTTAAGATACAATTCATTTATGTCCATATAGGACAACCTGCCTTTTCATACTTTAATCTTTAATTTTTCAAAAAAATATTAAAAAACAAACAAAATGCAAATAATTCAAGTTATTTCATGTTAAAAATGAATAAATTTTATTCGGATTTGGTTTTATTGATCACCATTAATTTTTTTAATCAACACTAATAAATTATCTTTAGGTAAAAAAAAAAAATTCTTTTCCAAATATATTACCTTTTTTACTAAACCATATAATATGGGATTCTATATCCTACACATTAAATGCTAATATATCTATCTTAATTAGACAAACTATTCTCATATAATATTTAATTTCATTTATTATAAATTCCTTTCGTAATACTCACACACACACATATACAAGAATAAGTACATGCGAAGAAAAACAAAAAAAAAATGATATAATATGTAGTAAAGATAAAATTAGAATTTCCTTCACTTATAGTTAATATAGTTCTTTGCTTCTTCTTTACATAAACATAAATAAAAAGTTAATGTAAGTATATATGTTGTATGCTTATCCAACCTTGTGAGATAATATAAAGATAAACAACTTGGAATCAAACAAAAAGAACTTGTGAAAAGTCCATTCCAACCTCTTAACTTTAAAAGAATCCAAATAAACTATCTTATTTCCAAACTTTTTTTGCCAATTTATATAATTTATATGGTTTCATATAGTACATATAGAGTGTGAATGTTTAACGATCATATATGGTAAAGAATATATATATAAATTTTATAGTAAGTTCAATATCTTATTTGTGTTTAAAGCAATGAATTTTCGCTTAATCATAGAATCCAAATATATTAAATACCATGCAATATTTGCCTGATTCTATAGATATATATACATACACACATTGATGTCTTCTTCCTCATCTTCTTATTTGATATGAAACCAAAACACCAAAATTGATTATGTTTTCAAGGCATTTAATTCTCTTTTTTTCTTTTTCTTCTTCTTCTTCTTCTCTTGTTTTTATTGCAGACATGCATTGATTGAAAATGCTCCAAGAGTGCAATTATTCATTGAAGATGAACAGGTAATTTGATTTACTGATCAAACATTTGTGCATTTGTTTTTACTTTTTCTTTTGAAAACATTGTAATTAATTAAATTTTTGTTTTCATGAAGGTTATGGTTGATAATGGCATTATAAAACTCATTTTATCGAAACCTGAAGGTCGAATTATCGGTTTAGAGTATAATGGTATTGATAATCTCCTTGAGTTCATCAAGTCAAGCACAAATACAGGAGGGTATATACATATAAATACAAATATTTAAATTATTTGTAATTCATGCATCTCTTTGTTCTTTGATTTTTACTGCTGTTTTATCAAACTTTTTTTATGTTTTTGTAGGTATTGGGATTTAAATTGGAACACTCTTGGATCAAAGAAAGATGTTATTGTTGATTTGTAAGTAGTATTTACACACACACACACACATATATATATATATATATGTTTTATTTATTTTTATCATCATTATTATTATTTTTTTGAGTAAATTTGAATTGCAGAATTGATGGAAAAGAGTTTGAAGTCATAGTGAATAATGTAAATCAAGTTGAATTATCATTCCGAACAATATGGAATCCATCCCTCAATTCCAAAGCTCCTTTGAACATCGACAAAAGGTATGCAAATAAAATAAAAATATAACTTCGACATCAGTTACTAATGAATCAATGTTTCAGATTCATCGTTCTTCGCGGGAGCTCCGGGTTCTATTCATATGCAATTTTCGAGCATCAAAGCGATTGGCCCGGCTTCGTATTGCAAGAAACTCGGATAGCATTCAAACTCAATCAAGACAAGTACATACATAAATATATATATTTATATATTTATACACACACACATACACATACATTGTACTTACAATGTGATATTCATTCAGCTTTTTTGTATTATAGATTTCGATCTATGGCGATATCGGACTATAGACAAAGAGACATGCCATTACCTGAAGACCGAAACAGGGCTCGTAGCATTGCATTAGCATATCCAGAAGCTGTGAGAATCACAAAGCCAATAGATTCTAAATGCAAAGGAGAGGTAACAATTGTCTGACATTAATTTGAACGTGTACTTATTAAGTTGTTGATTAATTGAATTGAATTTGATGTTTTTAGGTGGATGATAAGTATCAGTATTCTGCTGATAATGAAGACAGTAAAGTACATGGATGGATTTGTCCCGATCCACCGACCGGGTTTTGGTTGATCACACCGAGCAATGAGTTTCGTACCGGTGGACCAACGAAACAAGACTTGACATCACATGTTGGTCCGACGACACTTGCGGTGAGCTAACGATAAAAATTTGTATTCGATTAATTGTATGAAGACTTGCTTACATTGTGTAATTTATGTACATTCAGATGTTTGTCAGTAATCACTATGCAGGAGAAGGACTGAATTTGAATTTTGGAAATGGAGAGTATTGGAAGAAAGTTTTTGGTCCAGTTTTCGTTTACTTGAACTCGTCTCCGAGTAAATTTTCAACCAAAAAAACTCTGTGGAATGATGCGAAAATTATGGTATCAGTGTGATACTTTAGTGCAAGATTCTACAAATTTGAAATTTTTTTTGATTTTATATAAATATTTTTTTCCATTTTTATTATGTTTTAATATAAAATTTCAGATGGAAAATGAAGTGAAGAGTTGGCCATACAAATTTCCAGCTTCAGCAGATTTTGAGAAAGCTCAAATTAGGGGCTCTGTTTCTGGTAGATTGATGGTTCAAGATTGGTGAGTTTTTAATTTAATATGTAATAATATTTATGCACCTATGTCTCAAACTTATGATGATTTTTGTCATTTTAATATAAATTCTAAAATTGAATTTTTGAGAAATTTATTTTTATACCCCTATGTAAGTTTTTAAAAAATTGTTTATATATATTTATTATTAAAATTCAACTTAAACAAAGATGAGAAAATGAATAGTGATTTTGTTATTTTATAATTAAAAAAATAATAAACTTATGATTAAGAGGGTATAGTATATCAAGCATTACTCACTTTTATGTGGTATGAAAGTAAATAAAAAAAAACAATTTATTTAAACTATCGATAAATTATTATGAAAGTCAATTAGTTTTATAAATACTAGGCATTTTCTCGAATCGGAGTTTTTAAAATTTTGTGAGGAGTTGAGGTAATATCATATATATAATAATATAATTAAACAACTCCTACCATAGAAACTATTTTATATCTTGAATTTCAAAAATCTTATGGACATTTATTGTATAAATAATTAGGTGTAGTTAATATTTTTCAATTATTAATATTATAAGTAATATAAATAAAAACTTAAATGTTATAAAAAAATTAAAATTGTTCCTCGAAACTCTCTCGGAGTAGATTATACATCTACTTTAATAGTATGTATAGATTAAGTTTTATTTTGACTTTCTTTCTATATAACTAGGGCAAAATCTTCGTCAAATATAAGATCATTCTAAACAAGAAAAAAAAAAAACAAAGTCAAATTCAACCCTTTTTTTTTAATATTAACATAATTTATATATGCTATAATTTTCTTTGAAACTATAGAGATATTAATATTGTGTATTGTTATACATTGTTTAGGGGTATGATTAATGTGCCTGCAAGTTATGCTTATGTTGGATTGGCAAAACCTGGACTCCCCGGATCATGGCAAAAGGAATCCAAAGTAAGATATATTACCGTAAAAAGCATGAGTTTGATCGAGTTATTTGTGAGTAGATCAAACTTTGCTCCGTAAAAGAATTAGCCCATTTTGAAATTTTAAGTTTTCAAACCTTACTTCAGTTTGGTTTTTAAGTTTGAAATTAAGTTTGAGTGAAACTCAAATAAGATCAACTCAATTACTTAAATTATATAAATATATTAATATATTGATTTTTTTTTTTTATAAAAGTGGATAAATCACAACTTTATTGAAAGAAAGACAGTACAACTCGATTAATTAATATATTGAAATGTTTTCATAATTTATATTGTTTTATATTGTTTTATGTTCAAAACAAAAATTAAAATATAAATGAATTTAATTTCCTGCTAAATTGAGCTGTGGTGGAAAAAAAATAGTTAATTTGGATTTTATATTAGCTTTTTATATTAGCTATTATACCTCTTATAAAAAAAACAAAAACATTAATTACTATAGACGTTTGTAAAACGTCCGCACTGTAGCTAGCACGGTAAATAGTACTATATCAATATTGTTCATCACGCATAGAGCATATGTATAGCTATTAGATTTGAGTCTAATGGCTGATCTACAGACGTCTTTAGATTTGTTATCTAAGGACATTTGCAGATGATTGCCCCTCTATTAAAACCAAAAATTATTAACATTTTTTTTTATAAAAATCATATTAGTTTATATATCTCCAAAAAAAAATTGTCATTTAAAAATTATAATATTTTAGTACAAGGCTAAATTAATAAGTTAACTGCCCAAATATTAATGAACATTTTATTAATTTAGTTAATAAATGTTTTTTTTGGTACCATAGAAATATTATTCAAAATAAACATTTTTAAAGCATTTAATGGAAATTTATTTAAGAAAGATTAAAAATAAAGTTTAATATGGTTATTATGGTAATTTTACATAGGGATATCAATTTTGGACAAGAGCTGATGGAAATGGGAGTTTTATTATCAATAATGTTAGAAGTGGGGTTTATGGTCTTTTTGCATGGGTTCCAAGCTTCATTGGTGACTTTGTGCATGACAGCAACATTACAATCACACCAGGTTTCACCCTCCTTTCCTTTTTTGCCCTTTTCCATTTTTAATTTTAATTATTGAATTATTTATATTTTATATTTATATGTTCATATATATATATATATATTAGACATTTGTTTTACATACATACAAATATACATATGTGTCAATACACACACACACTTTGTGGAATTTGTAATTTTGAAAAGGGTATTATGGTTAAAAACATACTAATTTCATATATATCCATGAAAAAAACCAATAAAAAAATTTTCATAAAAATTTATAAAATTTTAAAATTCTTAAATATGTAATAGCAATGTATATTATATATATATATATGTTTTGTATACATACAAATATACATGTGTGGCAATATATATACACACACTTTTGTGGCATTTGTAATTCGGAAAAGGGTATTTATGCTTAAAAAAATACTAATTTCATACATATTTATGGGGAAAAAACCAATAAAATTTTCATAAAAATTTAGAAGATTTTAGAATCCTAAAATAATAGCAAAAAGTTAAATTAGTTATAAAATTTTTAGTTTAACCCCCTCTAATCATAAAATTAAAAAAAAAAACCATAAGGATAAATTTTTAAAATGAAGTAAAATTAGTTTTTTTTTTACATCGCATACAAGAGTAAAATTAATAATAATTTTGACTAAAACTAGTTTATTAAATTTATTAAATTAATATTGGACTTATTTATTGCTTATAATTTCAATATATAATATAATATATATAAATGAATTAAATATAGGTGGCAAGATTGAATTAGGGACTCTATTGCATAAAGCGCCAAGGGCGGGACCCACACTTTGGGAAATCGGAGTCCCTGATCGTACTGCATCCGAATTCTTCGTTCCGGATCCGAAACCTGATTACGTTAACAAGCTTTACATTAAACATGATCGGTTAGTATTTTCTTTATTATTATTATTATTATTATTTATTTTTGCTTATAAACTTTATATATAGCTTTAAAAAGTGAAATAATTTAAAAAAGCTTGATGCTTTTATTCTGACTATTTAACCTTTGATTTCCCAATTTATTTTTTAATTAACCCCTTTTTTAGATTTTTAAAAAAATTCAAAATCAAGGTTTTTTATAAAAATTAAATTTTTTGTGGACAATTTATGAAAGTGAATTTTCTAGGATTGATTGCTATTTTTTTGAAAAAATTATAAATATATTTACTTATTTGTCTATGCTCCTAATTAATTGCCATTTTACTCTTTTAATGAAAAGCCCTTGCATTTTTTTATATATTTATTAAGATATAAAAGTTGAACCTAATAAATAAATGCAAAATATTGGTAAAAATAACCCTAAAACAAAGAGTTTGATTATATACTAATTGATTAAAAAAATTATTTAACATAAAAGCAAAAAAAAGTTAAAGTAGTATTTAACTAAAGCATAAATTAATTAGTGTTAATATGACAGGTTTAGGCAATATGGATTGTGGGATAGATACACTGATTTGTATCCAAATGAAGACCTTGTTTACAAAGTTGGATTAAGTGTTTATAAGAGAGATTGGTTCTTTGCTCATGTTACTAGGTAATCATCTCTTTTCATTTTTTTAATATTTTTTTTCTTAATTATGTCTTCCATTTTCAATTTATTTATTTATTTCTTTTTAAAATATGATGTTCTAAATAAACTCAAAGTTATTGTGATATTATATTTTTATTTTTATTTTCAAGAAATAAAAAAATAATGTTATATTATTTTCATGTTGCAGGAGAATAGGTGTTGGGTTATATATACCAACAACATGGAAAATTCAATTTAATCTCAGTAATGTCATCGATGGATTATATACTTTGCGCATCGCTCTTGCATCGACTCATAATTCTGAATTACAGGTTTTATTTATTTATTTATTTATTTATTTATTTATTTACTTTATATATTTTTATTATAATGCTAGTTCTATATATTTCATTGGCCAAAAGTAAACCAAAATCTTTTATTTTTTTAAAAAAATTTATAGTTCATATAATTTTATAGGGCATGAATATATAAATATAAATAAAAACCATACACAAACAAATATGATTTTTATGAGGATAAATTAGTAATTTTTGACTTTTATAAAGTATGGAAATAATTGTTTCCATATATTATTAAAATTTTAATATCTATTAATGACTTTTTGATCTATTAATATTGGGTCTTGTGTATGTTCTGAGGGCGGGTTCTAATCTCAGTCTTGGGAGGGTGAAAGCAAATGTATTATTTAGTTTGTAGTTACACTCCACATATGTGCCCGCCCCGTAACTTGTCCACTTTCATTAAAAAATTATGCTTCATATTTGTTGTTTACATGCATACTATCCAACTGTTATAGTATTTATTGTATTTCTTTTATTGCTAATTAAATATTATTTTTTAATTTTAATTGAATTTATATTTTATTGATTAAATAAAAATAATTTGTATAATATAATATGTTTACAGATATACCACCGCAAAACCTTTTGACTTTTATATATACACTCACTTTTCTATTTGAATTCCACAAAGTTACGTTTATACCCTCCATTAATTAAAATCATAGTTCTTTTATAATTTTGATTTTTAAAATTATTTTTTTATTTCTAAGCAAACAAAATTATAAGCGATATGCGCAGTGACTAAAAAAAAGAGGCGAATTTTTTTACATTGATGATAATCATATTATAATAGGTATGTATATTAAAATTTACCATAAAATTAGCTATTAGTCCCTAACAGTTTTCAACTTTCTTGATCAATTTTTTTGATATTTTCTTACATTTGTATTACCTTTTTTTCCCCTCACATACTAACACAGGTACAACAATACCAATAAACAAAGGACGAGACATTTTTGCTTTTATTTTTTGGATTTAAAAATAAATTATAGTCATTTGAAAAATAAGGTTTTTTAAATAATATGAGAAGTTTTTTAGGGCCTTTTTATGGAGGGAAAAAAAATTGGAGGATGTGGTGTTACTTTTCTCTGAAATTTTTATTTAATTATTGTTTTGTAGGTTAGAGTGAACATGGAAGGAGGAAATCCCCAATTTACAACAAATAAAATTGGGAAGGACAATGCAATTGCAAGGCATGGAATTCATGGCCTACACAACCTTTTTAATGTCACAATTTCAAGCAATTTCTTCAACCAAGGCTTAAACACTATTTATTTCACCCAAACTCAAAGTGATGTTTTTAGTGGAATTATGTATGATTATATCCGCTTAGAAGGTCCATTTATTTAATTAATAATCCAATTAATTTGGATGTTATGTAATTTAGTTATTTTTATTTATTGTTGTAGTGTAATAATGCAAGTGCTTTTCATGTATGAATAATTTCCATTCCTAACTATGCCATTTGAATTAAGATGTTTATTTAATGTCCATAATTTTAAGTATTGGTACATCCTCTAATTATATATATACACACACATAACCCTAAAAATTTAAGCAACTTTATTTATCACATCTAAATAAATTAAGATTGCAATAAGTAATTAAAAATTTAAATAAAAAATTTTTATTATAAAAAAATAAAACTATTTATATTTTAATAGTGTATGCAGGATACATAGTTATATATGAAGAGTAATGCTATATAGAGCAAAGCAACGACACTAACCAGTCACACGATTGGTGTGGCTGGTGACGTGGCTGCTTCTCTTTATTTTTTATTTATTTTTTTATTTTAAAAATTAAAAAAAATAAAATAAAAAGAGGGAAATGTTTCATTTGTATGTGCCTTAGCTTCTCTTCTAAGCCACATTGTTGGCCGCCGCTCTCCATCCTCTCTCATGCAGCATGAGACCCTTGTCGTGCTTCCCTCTCTCATGTCGTAAGAGAGAGGGAAATGGCGGGCGGGAGTGGGATGCAGGAGAGATGGAAGTGGTGCCGGGAGCGGGGGTGCAGGAGAGAGGAAAGCGGCTGGCGAGGAGCGAGCGAGGGTGTTCGACAGAGGGGTGTGGCTACTCATTCCGCAAGAAAGAGGAAAGCGGCACCGGGAGCGAGGGTGCAGGAGAGGAAGAAGAAGAGAGAGAGAGAGAGCAATAGAGAGAGAGAAAGAGGCAAAGTCCTCTTTTTGCGTTTTTATTATTAATTTTATGTTTAATTTTTAAAATAAAAAAATATAAAAAATAAAGAAAAGCATCCACGTCACCGGTCACATCAATCATGTGACTGGTTCGTATTGTTGCTTCGCTCTGTGTATATATATATATATATATATATATGAAGGCATTTGGTTTTATTAGGGAATATATGATTGGATAAATTTATATATATTTATATTCACCATAGGTCCTTTGGGTAAAGTTTTTATTTCATGGAGAACATGAAACCAAACCCAAAGCTTGCTCCATGCATATGTGCATCCCTGCTTCTTTGAAATTAGGGGTCATTTCACTTGCGATCATAAATATTTATAATTTATATCGCTATGTTCACAATTTTTTTTTATAATACAAAAATTATTTAATTTTTCTCCAGTTGTACGTGTGGCCAAAATGACATGTTTTAAGGAGGTTTCCAATGAGTTTACTGATATTTCATCGAAAACTGCCTTAAAATAGATCATTATGGCCACATGTGCAATCAGAGAAAATTAAGCAACTTTTGTGTTACAAAAAAAAAAAAATTTTGTGACAGCGTTATAAAGTGCAAACATTTGTAACCACTGATGAAATCGCCGCTTGAAATTTGGGCCTTGGTAAACTAACAAAAATTGCAAATAATTTCCCTATTTATCAGGGGTTGAAAGGTAAGAAAACCACTTTCCAAAAACAATATTGTAAAAATTGAGGGCCTTATTTAGAAAAATCCGTTGTCGACCTTCTTGAGCTTTTCTTCTTCTTCTCCACCAAAACCCAAAGCTTGATAAACCCTAACCCTAACCCTAGAAAGAGGGAAGCGAAGAAGTAGGAATGGAGGGGATCTCATACCAGCGATTTCCGAAGATTAGAGTCAGAGAGATGAAGGACGACTACCTCAAGTTCGATCTCACCGACACCGATGCGAGCATGGCCAACGCTCTCCGCCGCGTCATGATCGCCGAGGTGCCCACCATCGCCATCGATCTTGTCGAGATTGAGGTCAATTCCTCCGTCCTCAACGACGAGTTCATCGCTCACCGCCTCGGCCTCATCCCCCTCACCAGTGACTTTGCCATGGGCATGCGCTTCTCTCGGGATTGTGACTCTTGTGATGGCGATGGCCAGTGCGAGTACTGCTCCGTCGAGTTTCATCTCAATGTTCGCTGTGACTCTGATCAGACTCTCGATGTCACCAGCGCTGATCTTCGTAGCACCGACCCCCATGTCGTTCCTGTCGATGTTGCCGCTCGCGCTCTGTCTACCGACCCTGCCTCTTTCGATTCGGACCAGAGGTGCTTCTTCTAGCTTTTCCTCTTCGTAAAACCCTAGAAAATTTTGATGGTATCGTTTTTGTTTCTCTAACTGTTTAATGTTAGAATTTCGATTGGAGAGTTTGGAAAGGAATGGTGTTGTGTTGCAAAGTGATGCCTTTGGATTGAGTGTTTGTGAAACCTATTTATCCAGTTGAAATTATTGCCATTTCTAATGGAGAAAGAGATTGCTCAGGAGAAAGTGGCAAATAGAGAAGCAAATTCTGCTATATGTTTGGTCAATAAGTAACTTAATTTTTTGGTTGATGATGGTAGAGAGACTTATATTTGCAGAATGAACACTGAATCTTCAACGAAATTTTTGATAAATTTGAAGTTAATTTTAGTTTTATTCACCATTGTTTGTTTGGAAAATATATGTCAGTGCATATCATGATTAAACTTTATTGCATCAATAAGAATGATACATTGCAGTAAGCATTGGGAGAGGTACTGTTAAATGGTTAAGTGTTGAATTGTTGTGTTCCTTTATTTTATTTACTTAGGTGTGTGATGCATTTTTGCTATATTGAGTATAAGCCCTTGAAGGATGTTACATTTTCCAGATGTTACAAAATTAATGGATGTCTATGCACCTGGACTTCTGAATATTTTTCATCGGGAGATGAGTTATTGAAGAAGAAAAATTCATTCAGATAGAAATTGTTGGTTGCCTAACAACTTAGCTTCTATTCCATTAATATTAAAAAAAGGTGTAATGGAAAATTCTATCCTATTATGCTCAAATCCTATGATTCAGATGGGAACAGTTTCCCAATGATTTTTTCAATTTGTCATGAAACTAGCTCATAATTACTACAAGTACCATTGTCTTAAGCTTTTGTGCGTGCTTCCATCATGAAGAACATTTGGGAAAATATATTTGGAAGTTTCATTGTGGAGTGTAATTGGTGTCTTGATTTTTAGTGCAATTTTTGTATGGCTTGAATGGATTGATTGTAGAGTATTTACCATGAGACTAGATAACCCGGGATGAAAACTATTGATTGCAATAGTCATACTAACAATGGCTAGCTATTGGTTGATGCACTGTGTTTTGGTATGGCCAAATGTATAAGCATTGATGAGTGAGCATTATTTGCATTGTAGGTATTGTTAGATGCTTACATACCTTATAAGATTTTATGACCTTTCTCTTTTTATGTTCTACCATTACCTACTGATCTGAACGCCTATCTTGTCATTACACTGTTGGCGTATCTCTTTTAACTATTTTTTGATGGATTTTTTGCTATTTGCCTTGTTTTTTTTCATCTTGCAAGTAACCAAAATATTATTAATTGTTTTCTGTTCATGCATATGCATGAAAATTTATTTGGATAGCAATTTTCACCTACTTGTTTTTTTCGTTGAAGTATTTCTTAATATATCTCTAAATTTTATTCCATGCTTAGGCATGGGTGCCTTTTTCTATGGAGATTTACCTATGTTGTTATATATCCTGCTGTCTCGGTTCGGGCAAGTGTTGAGGAAGGCACAACTTTAGATTGCTCTCCTAACATCTGCTGGAGGATTGTTATATGTAGTCTTCTACCTGTTCTTGTTCTGATTTTTATTTTTTATTTTTTTAAATTCAATTTCATTATTGATATCAGATAGTTGTTCAATGGTCCAAGCATTCTTTTGTAGGTACTAATGTAGAACCACCAAACATTCTGAATGACATATAGTGTTGCTTGTAAAGTGTGATGTTTCCATTGGCTTACATTGGCTTATATTCATAATGTACATACCTCAAAATGGATGCATTATTGTACAGAATGCATTCTGAATTTTATCCTAAATTCGGTAGTGTGTTTCATATGATGTCTTTGTAATTACAGGGGTATCATTATTGTCAAACTGCGTCGTGGTCAAGAATTGAGACTTCGAGCAATAGCCAGGAAGGGAATTGGCAAGGACCATGCCAAATGGTCACCTGCTGCAACTGTCACCTTCATGTATGAGCCGGAGATTCATATCAACGAAGATCTAATGGAAACACTTACACTTGAAGAGAAAAGAAACTGGGTTGAAAGCAGCCCCACAAAAGTTTTTGACATTGATCCTAACACTCAGCAGGTAATACTTTTCATTGCTCTATCATATTTTTCTAAGTCTTAATTGATATCTGTCTTTCCTAAGTTTCTGCTTGGCCCCTTGTGGCAAATGAAACAATCTTGAGAGTTGTGTTGATAATTGTTATGTAGGCCATTAAGAAGCACAGTCAAGTCCTTTCCTTAAAAGCTTTTGACGTCTTGAATGTCGCAAGCTTCAGTAGGTTTTACGTTCCTTAGCTAGGTTCTTATTTTTTCCCATTTTTTTGAATGCAATATTATGTGCCTCTTGGGAGAACCAAATTGATTAAAATTGTCAGTTTATTGACGGTTTCTATGCTGTATAGAACTATAATTGCAGTAGGGATGCAGCAGCAATTACAGTATGTAACTTCTCTGAGTGACAATTTCTATACTTGCGATTTCTGTCTTAATTTTTGCATATGGTATGGCCTTCCATTATCTTAAGCTCCTTGACATTGGTGTCTATTCTATGCCATCAATTTCAGTGCTTTTTTTCAGGATATTCTATTTTTTGAAACACTTAATAAGCTGGATCATATTTTTTGGATATAAGCATCTCCAACGATGGACTTACACCCATGAACCAAAAGTATTGTATAAATTACATGCTGATAATTTCTTTGTTGTGATAGACTCCAATCTTCAGCCTAGGGCATTCGGCATAATTTCTTATGGTAAATGACATTTTCTAGACAAAACCACTTCACTGTATACAGCCAAGCATTAGTTATTTTGAATTTAAGGTTTACCTTTGGAAACTGGTTGATTTGGCCTTGTGTTTAATATACATACACAAAAACCCATTGGTTTCCTAAAATCAAATTTGCAATCGATCATGTTTGGACTAAATTTTTTGTATGAGTGCCTCTAGCATTGGCCAAGAACATGACATGAATGTGTTGTCATGTGTGCCAATCTTTGCAAATGCGTAAGTTATGGTGAGTTTTCTACAAGTCTCTCTTTAGCCATCCATTATCTTGAAACTGTTTATTCATTTCATCGAAACATTTGGATCATTCATGTTGTGTATGATAGGTTATGGTGGTAGACCCAGAGGCATACACCTACGACGAAGAAGTGATCAAGAAAGCCGAAGCCATGGGGAAACCAGGACTGGTCGAGATATATGCCAAAGAAGACGGCTTTATATTCACCGTTGAATCAACGGGCGCCATCAAGGCTTCTCAGTTAGTAATCAATGCTATAGAGGTTCTCCGACAGAAGCTTGACGCCGTTCGCATGCAAGATGCTGAAGCTGATTTCAAAGAATTCAGCGAACATTTGGGTGTTTAACTTGCCAACTTTGCCAAATTTCAAAGTATTCTATGAACATTTTGGTGTTTATAACTTTCCAAATCTTTCAACTTGTGAAATTGGTTCTTACCTCATGTAACACTGTTTCTTGTTGAAACTCTGTCTATACAGTGCAATGATGGTTAAGTTTCTTTACTTTTAGCATGTCATTAA
This sequence comes from Dioscorea cayenensis subsp. rotundata, assembly GCF_009730915.1. Classification (NCBI taxonomy): domain Eukaryota; kingdom Viridiplantae; phylum Streptophyta; class Magnoliopsida; order Dioscoreales; family Dioscoreaceae; genus Dioscorea; species Dioscorea cayenensis. Next base: position 5,238,870 of record NC_052479.1, read on the forward strand.
CACAGTGAATTATTCAATGACTTGACAAGGGTTTCTGTATTTCCTTCTTTTTTTTTTCTTTGTTTTTTTTAAAAAATCAATTAATTAGGGGTCACTTGGTATTGTTGCCAAGTTTTTATTTTTGTTGTCAATTCCAAATTTTGGAAATAAAACGAGAAAAACAAGTATGGTGGGCTATTTTTGTTTCTAAAAATTTTGAGAACAATATCGATGTTTAAAAAAAAATAAAAATATAATTTTTATGTTTTTAACTATTTTGAAAACGCTTTCTAAAACATTAACCTAATCTCATTAAAAGACATTAATTACTATTTTTTTCTCTACAAACATTAATGGTTTAAATAAGTGTGACAAGATCTTCCGAGAGTTGAACTTTGTTTTTCCTTATACCTTTTTTGTCTTGGTTTTTCCAATCTCAAAATTTATTTTCTTCCATCCTTTTTTTTTTAAAAAAACCTTTGTTTACTAATACAACTTAATTTTAAAAATTATAAAAATTATGAAAATATAAATTAAAAAAATAATTCAAAATTTTATAATACTTTTTCTTTGTTTTTTTGCTGTCTAAAATATACAACTTTCAGATATGTTTTTGTTTTCAAAAAATTGGTAACAACCAAAACAAAACAAAACGAAAAAAAAAACAGAAAAACAAAAACAATACAAAATGACCCTTATTTATTTTTATTTTTGTTTTGAGAAATGTGGGCAAACTATATTATGATTGTGGACCTGTGGTTGTCCTTTTTAAATTTAAATATACAACTTTTCAGATATGTTTTTGTTTTCAAAAAATTGGTAACAACAAAATCAAAACAAAAAGAAAAAGAAAAAAAACAGAAAAACAAAAACAATACAAAACAACCCTTATTTATTTTTATTTTTGTTTTGAGAAATGTGGGCAAACTATAATTGTGGACCTCCGGTTGTCCTTTTTAAATTTAATTCTATTCAGAGTCTTCATTTGAAACATCCTTTGTATTTTTATATTTTGATGTTGACAATTCTATTTACATGAACTTAACTATGGTAAGTAAATTCTTGCAAATATTTTTTTTTATTACTACTTTTATAAAAATAATAATAATTTTATCCTCTACATACACAAACAATTTTAGCTGTCATATATAATGTTGTAGCATAGGATTCGGTCCATGGAAAAGTCTCTCAAATAAATTATCTAAATCCACCTACAAAACAACCAAATAGTACCCAAATGGTCCTATGTCAAAATAAATATATTTATTTTGAATGATTAAATTTCTTTGGAATTACTAAAGCAAACAAAACAAGAAAATAAGAGTGAGTAGGCCCATTTGTATCAATCATATGTAAACGATATATATACACATAAGCACCTTATAATATAAATAACCTCTATCTTTGCTATGCCTCAAATATTTACACTCACATATTATATATATATAAGATAATCTAGCCAAGTCTCTAAATTACTGTTCTCTAAAGATATTTAATCACAACTGTTGGATCATCATCCAATAGCTGTTTATTTATATAAGATTGTACATCTTTTTACCATCCAAGTTACTATATGATATCATAGAATGCGTTTTGAACTGTTTATAATGATCATTACCGTCAGATTACCATCTAATATGCTACTGTATCCTCTCATATATAAATATAAACAAGTGTTACATATATATATATATATATATATACACACACACACCCCCACAGTGAGAGAAAGCAGCAATGTCTTTCTCCATGAGCTGTCCCTGTGAAGGCTGATTCAGTCACAACTCACAAGACTCCAATCTACACAGTACTGCATGCACTCTGCATGGACTGCATGGACTGCATGCATGCATGACCCTACACTTTTTCTTTAATGTTACTGTCTTTAATTTCTCTATCTTCATCTTCAACTTCATCTTCATATCTTGTGGCCTCCACTTTAATATCAGACAAATTCTTCTTTCATGCCAACTCTGTAAAGTCTACAACAATATTATTTCTGTCTCACTATACAAAACACACATAAAATTACAATAATATATATACCCTCATAAATTATACCAAAATATGTCACTTCAACTTGTTTGAATTAAGTATTAAGTTTTAGAGTGTTATGATCATGATGTGTCAGATATGTCATGTCTCTTAATATAATACATTTTTATTATTATTGACATATGTATTGATTCAGACATATGCTATGTGAAGTCCACAATTGTATTTCTCTCTCCATACATTTTAAAAAAATAAAAAATTACAATATTACTCTCCTAGGTATATAAAAAAAATTGTTACATGTTTTGTATATTAAAATTTAGAAAATTATGATTTTGAAATTCGAGATATGTAAAAAGAGAAAAAAAAAAATTTATATGCTTACTTGTATATATATATACATAATTTTTGTTAGGAAATTTCTCGAATGATACATCTTTAAAAATATATTTTATGTATAATTTAAAGGGTCTAAGTGACATTAGTTTGAATTCAATTATCCGGATAATATTTTAATATAATTAAAGAGTGAAAGGACATTTTGGGGAAGCAAATTGGTCATTTACTTATATGGATTTTCTTTCCCATTTTTAATACTCATTTGCACTGCTTCATTACTTTTATTTTTTACTATAAAATAAACCTATTTCAAGAATTTTTTTATTAAATAGAGAAATATTATTTTATATAAACCAATTTCCCCTCTACTTTCTTTTATTTCAAGATTTTTTCACTTTCTATAAAATAAATACCATAATTATTAGAAGCTAATATTAACTTCCACTCATTGTAGAGAAGTGCACTATATTTCATTTCAAGCCACTTAATTTTCTCCCAATAAATGCCCCTTAGATATATTGCTACTATATATTTTAGACACGTGATTTCTACATGTATTCATTCTCTCTTGTATAATATATTCTCTTTCTAGTATAAATGCATCTAATTTTAGGCATCTAACTTTTGTATAATGTATTCCCCCTCTAGTCTTATTTATATTTTATTTTCTCTTGTTTCCTTTTTATATGTCTATTTAAAAATTCTATGAAGCATTAAATAGTTTTTCAAATTTATTATTTATTTTAAATTTATTTTTATATGTTTAATATTTTTTAAAAAACATAAAGTACCATTTTGAGAGAGGGAAAAAAAGGTATAATTTAAAAATTTGAGAAACATTAATGCAATCATAATAGACTTTTAAATAAAAGTAAGTTTTAAAAATTGATATAATTTTTTTATAAATTTAAAATTATTAATTAATTTTAACTGATTTTCTTAGTCCACATTAAAGTGGACATATAAATAAGACCTGAAAGAATATATATATATATTTATCTATATATATATATACCGCAAGCTTCATTTGCATGGCACTAATGGGCATTCAATGTGGTTTCCTCGTCTCCTACACTACAATATATATATATATATATCTCTTTTTGTCTTATTTTGTGTATATATATATATATATATATCTTGATTCTATCTTAACTCTCTTTTATCCTTTCCTTACTCCATCAATGTATTAAAACCCCTCTCTCAATCCCCGTGAAGAATTATGAACAATATTTATATGAATGATGATTTATATGATAAGAGAGAGAATGAATGAATGCAAAGAGGTGTAGTTCATGTGATTTAGAAATTGGAAGCATTGCATGCATGTGATTCTTGTGGACCTCCCACGTCTCATCATTCTTGTTTCCTATGTATATTTCTACACTTCAATCTTTGAGCCTTATAAACCAACACTTTGTGGACTCATTCTTGATCTCTTTGTCCACATCATTTATGGACATTAATTGATTTTTAAATTTTGGTAAGATATTGCATAATTTACCAATAACTGTATAGTCTATTGATATCGGTTCTCTTGTGTGAAGTGTTCAGTTCCTTTGTGTAAAGTGTTCATTTTCTACTGAAAAGATGGGTTCAAATTTCAACTTAAGTAATATGACTAGACTTGTGTGTTGAAGTAATAACTCAACGCCTGCATATGTCTTTGACACATGACTTACACATATTTTATCAAAAAAAAAAAAATCTTGCATAATTCATGCATTCAATCTATCTAGGTAGCCATTTATATTTGATTACGAGTTGTGAGTTATTGAAGGAGCATGCATGTGTGATGCTTTTCATGAGTTTTTATGTACTTTATGTAATAAATTTAGTAAAAAGAATTATTGAAGGTACACATCAATTATTTACCATAGTAATGTTAATACATGTGTTGAAATTAATATTATATATGGTATTTTTAAAACTACAAAAGAGCATTTATTATTTTAAGAAAAAGGTATAATGGCCATGACGATATATATATATATAACTCAAACAGTTATATCTAGCATTAAATTTGATCAACCATGAAACATGTATCACATATGTATAGATTATATTATTTCAAAATAAATCCCTTAGAAATCTTATAGTTTTATCTGTATTAGAAGTATATTTTTAACAAATTAATAAACTAATGACACCAAAACAATGATGATGATATTATTTTATTTCATTTTTCCCCCAAATCAATCGTTGAAAGTTCAAATCCTCATAATTGCTTGTCCATATTTTTTAAAAATAAATAAATAAATAAAACTATTTATAAATAAATATCTAGCCTTCATATAACTCCAAACTTCACACAACTTAACACAAAAACATAAAAACAATGGATTATTAAGAGCATGGTAGATTAAATTTCCAAATTAATCAATATATATATATATATATATGTTTAGAAAAATAATAACCTTTCTTAATCATGTATTTCTTGATTTAATAAAATTAAATTTAATAAAACAAACAAAATTTATCATGGAGAAAAAGTTTAAAGTGAGATAGTACATAACACCTCTCTCAAACTGTAAATTAATGGATTAAAAATATATTTTTGAACCTAAATAAAACACAGGGATATAACAATATAAAATTATTAATGTTAAGAAAAAATCGACTGCCATCTAAAATCCCAGATTTAAAAGGTTGAAACCTCATTTTTCTTCTATAATTTCTTTTACAGTTTCTCTCGTCATGCCAATAGTCTAAAAACGCCAGTGAGAATTTTTTTAGTCTTTGTACGTAGTTGTTGTTAGTGCAACCACACTATTTAAATTGGCATGATTTGACACCTAGACCAAGTGACGTGGCAACTAAGGTGACAAAGCATAATTGATGATGTGGCAAGCATTGTGACATGGCAAGGAGACTTGGAGTGCAAGGCAAATATCTTGAAGACCAAATATGGTGGAGCTTAATTAAAGAAAGATCTATTCATGGTATGAATGAAGATATGATTTGAAGAATCCTTGATGAGGATTGATTGAAGTCTATTGAAGGCAAGATTTGAGGACCAAACTTGGGTGAATTGAAGATCAAGTTTGGAGAATCTTTGAAGACCAAACTTAGAAGATTGAAGACTAAGTTTGGCAAGTTTCATGAAGACGCACAAGGGACGTCGCCTGCTGCGCGAGGGACTGCGTGATGAGGAGGCGAGGAGGTAGGCTAGTTGCCTGCGATCGGGATCGGGAGATTTGGTCGCATCGACTAGGACTAAGCATGATCAGGAGGTTGATGGGTCTTGAGGTTGTCCCATAGCGTAACGGAACTCGATCAAGTCGGTGATGCGGGCCATGTTGCAACTTATGTTACTAACAAGAGTTCAGCAATGACTAATTTCAGCATGATTTTTAAATTAGTAGTGCGGAGATTCTAAAAAGAGGTATGTGCTATATTTGGGACGTTGAGGTGTCATATAAAGCTCACTTGCTCGTAGATTGTAAGTGTGACTCTTGAGTGACTCTTGGAGGAGAGTGTGTGAGCAGCGACAATCTATAGAGGGTAGTGATCTTTATTGTTGAGAGTGTGAGTGACAAGTATTTGTACTCATCTATTTTTACCTCTTTTAGTGGATTATTTATCTCCGGGCTTGGCCCCCCAAAAGTAGACGAGTGGACGCCGAACTAGGTTACCAACGTTGTGTGTCTTATTGTGTTTATTTGTGTGTCTCTTTCTTTGTTGGTTTGTGTGAGATTTTTATGAGTGCTTGAGTGTTCCTTAAAACTCATAAACCACACCGGCGGAACTAACAGTTGTTAAAATTAAAATTACAATATTCTTGTTAGATTTTGAAAGCAATTGATTTAGTTTGACTCAACTGAATGACTTTGGACCCAACATACATAAAGAGTGTGACATACACACATGAAAAGAGTTGTGCACTTAAGTGCAACCCCTATCTAACTCTAACCAAGAGGTCCAAGTCCTATCATTTACAATTGAAGTATTGGTGGATGGCAAAGAAGAAACATTCTGAGTTGCTATGGCAGAGAAGTTGGCATGGAATTCAAGTTGCCAATTAAATACTATTGAGAGAGAAGGTGGTGGGAAAGCAATGATATATCAGAAGCTACCAAAATGTCCACTGTTTTTCCACCACTAATGCAATCCACCTTCCACATTAATTCACACTGTTCCTTCACTGCCATGTTGCCCCATTTTACACTCTCTCCAACATCCGTTCTTTTTCTAATCAAGGCAAACATTTGTATAGTTATACCTTTGTAAAAACTATATTTGGTTATGCACCTTGATTCATAAATCAACTAACCAAATTTTATAACAAAACAATTTTATATTATTTATTTATTTGCTTGTACAAAGTGAACATATCATCACACTCCCGCGCTCATTAAATTATCAACTATATTATGAAAAAAAATTGCGCTTACACGCAGTACTATCATAAGGTTGTTGGCCGATGGTCATTTATTTATTTATTTATTTATTTTCTGTTCAGTTTATTTTTTTTAAAAAAAAATTATCAATATGAGTTTTTAAATTTGCAATTTGAATGTCAAGCATAGGATTTGCAATTGAATGTTAGTAAATATGATTTTTATTAGAGCATGTTAGTAATTGCACACTTTTACAATAGTATAAATAATTTATATATATATATATATATATATAAATAGAATTTTTTTGTTGTTATGTTTAATAGAATATGTATTTTAGTTTATTAGTCTGATTTTATATTAATTAATAATTATTTCACAAAAATATTTTATTATTATTTTTATCCACAAGAGTCAAGAAAACATTTGATTTTTCTTCACTCAAGTTTTGTTGTACATCATTCTACATACATTTTGAGAAATTCATTAAGTGAACAACAAACAAAAGAGAAAAGAGGGGTAAAAAACTCTTTAAAAAAACAAAGAGAATTTACAAGGGAGGAAAAGTAATGCACTTGCTCTAAAATCCACACAATTTGTCAACTTGACTGAAATTTCTTACTACAAACAAGAATAAATAAATAAAAAGTCCTTTTTAATATTTTTGGTAAACAAATAGAAAGCAGTATGTGTGTTGTGGGTTTGCATGGGATGGGAAGAATGAGTCAAAAAAGAGTGAGAGTTGTAATCATATTATTCCACAATTATTGAGTGGCCCTCAAGTTTCACAGATCTTTCCAAACTTTTGAACTTGGACCAAAACCAAAACATAGATCCCTTGTTTCTCAATACAAGACAAATCTCATCTTCGTTCAAACCCCATCACACAATAATCAAAATCAAAATCAAAATAAAACATTTTTTTTCAATATATATATATATATATACCTCTGGATCTATTGGCACCGAGTCCTTAATATAAAGTGTTTATGTTTTTACTAAAAAGACAAATTCAAATCTCAGCTCATTCAAAATGAGAACACATATATATTGAATTATTAACTCTGCATTTATACGCTTTTTGACAATATTTATCCACTTTATATAATTTAAAAATAAAAAATAAAAATTCAGTCATATAATAAAGTTATCTGTATATTAATAATATATTTTAATTTTGTTTAACATAAGAAAGTCTCAATAGCGTAATATATAAACACGAAATAATTATAAATCCTAAATGGTAATAAAATTTTTTATTTAAAAAAAAATAGAAAAAAGAAGTAGGACTAGAGAGTGAAATGAAACTTAGCCAAAAAAAACTTTTTAAACCTTTGTGTGGCTCTTTTACTTTGTGAATGTACCCTACTTTAGGTGTATTGAGTTTGTCTCAAAATTCTTTTGTTAGGTTGTCAATGATTATTCATGAACATCCCTTAGTTGTACATGCATGGAATTATTTTTACTTTGTACTACATAAATAATTATTTGTCAACTAAAAAAATTAAATATGTATATTTTTTATCTCTTTATTCAATCCTATCGTTCAACACAATTTCTGGATATAAAATTGAATGTTTATCAATTATGAAAGACTGTAATTGATTGTTTTTCTAAATCACTGATAATATATTGAATATTTTGCAAATATATAGACACAAGAACTAATAATGCATTAGTTTTTCAATTTTAAGGAAGAAAAAAAACTTATTTCAATACAAGACTTACAAATTATAAAATAATAATTATCAATTATATTTTTTTATATAGTTAATTATACATAATATCTTAGTATTAAAATAAAGAACAGCTGGTTCAGTCAATGAGTTAAATTATTTAATTGTTATGTTAATAATATATAAAAATTGAATAGTAAAACAACCATGAAATATCAAATTTTTTTAAAAATTAAAGATAACTGTGTGCATATACACATATGTATATATATATATATGTATGCATGTACATAAATAAGAGACAATGACATGAAATAAGAACAATTTAAGGACCACTAGAACTCAGGTTTGGTTTCTTGGTCCACGCAAACAAGTCAAATAAATAAATAAATAAATAAAAAGAAATGGAAAGGTTTGAACTCCAAAGTCACTCACAAGAACAGTAAAACATAGAACACAAGTTCTTTACTAAGGACAATAGTGGTTGTGATCTCTTAAAATAAAGAGAAGATCACTAGTTTTCTAATCACTATTTTTAATAATAATTATTATTATTTTAATTTCTTTATGTTTTCAATTATTTAATGTTTGATTAGCATTAATTAAACTTAAAAAGGATTGTTAGTGTTGGTTCTCTTTGGCATGTTGTCAGTATAGAACCCTAAAAAATGTCCATGGCATGCTAGGGTTTTGTCTTGGAATCCTTGCTTTCTTTTTTTACACTGTTCTTTAAAGTCAAACAATTCATTTTTTTCTCTTTATAATAATAATAATAATAATAATAATAATAATTCACATGATAAATTTTGGTTCAAAATATATTATTCCTTTTATAACATTGAATTATCTCAATCTACTAATCATGTTATTCTTTATAGAAGTTCAAAACAGAGCGTGTTTTATTAGTTAATTTATTCTCTAATTATTTCATATGGATTAATGAATTCATATTTGATCTATAATTACTTACTTTAATCCTAAAAGCGTAAGTTGTCAAAAGTGTGGTTAACTAATCTTATCTTATTGACTTTATTGAATAAGATTCAAATTGTTTGAAAACAGCTCAAAACTTTCCATTAAAGTTTAATATCACTTCAAAAATCAAACAAACCCAAAGAAAAAAACACAAACAAATAAGATTAAGTCATTTTCCAACTTCTTTTTCCAAGACATTAATTCTTCATGCACCGAAAATCATAAAAATTATTAGTCATTTTAACATTAACCTTTTTAATGACAAATGAATACTGAAGATTATAGAGAGTCTCAAACATGTTTTCTAAACCAACCCTTAATCTATAAAAACGACATAATCGGGTAAATACAAGTGAAACTATGATTATTTTTTTATTTTGAACATCTAACTTTAATTTGTATTATTTTAGTCATTCAATTTTAATTTGTGCTCACCAAAAAAAATACTAAAAGGATTTTGGGTAGAACTTGATGACATGTGTGCTATAATTGTCACATTAACACCAATTTGCCTCTCAATTAGCATACACAGTAACACGGACATAACATGCCATTGATGAAGAGCATGTGATCACTCTTATTAATATACAGCACATGGAACACTGGGGCTCTCTTTGATAATGTGACATATTTTAATGTTGAAATGATAAATTCAGCATATATGTCATTAAATTCTCTTTGAGAATCCACTCGATCTCTCTCAGTGAACACAAATTGAATTTGAATAACCAAAATGATACAAATTGAAATTTCATGATTAAATTGAAAAATGACTATAATATCATATCCACTCAAGAAACTTTTTTTTTTAAATTATTACATCTTCACCAGGTGAGAGAAAGTTCAACTCTCAATCTCCTGCATAGAAATTAAATGTTTTAATTGTTAAACTATTAAAGAAAGTTCAACAGTTCAACTCTCAATCTCCTGCATAGAAATTAAATGTTTTAACTGTTAAACTATTATTGCAGTGGCAAAAATATCATAACTAACAAAATACTTTTTATTTTTATTTTTATTTTTTTTTTGGCCCTTCCATATTTTTCTTTCTTTTCTTTAGTTTTGGACATTTTATTATTTTAGTTAGTTAACCCTAAAGAAACACATCCACAAAAATTGAAAGAACAATAGAACAAAAAGGAAAGAAAGAATGAAAACAACAAGACTGTCAAGACTACAAGAGAGAGAGAGAGCAATGGATAGATAAATACAGAGAAGAGAAATAAGACAAAGGTGTTATCTTTGTTTTTCACTGAAGAAAATGCCAGCCATCTCTGCTCTTTCTCTCTTCCTCAAATAAAAAAAAGCAAAATTGCTCCAAAAGAAAGAGCTCTATCAACCTCCCCAACACTCCAAATCTCTCAAGCAAACAGAACAAAGATGGCAAGCAATCTCCTTCTCTTCAACATCAACACTACAACCATTTCCATCATTCCAAATAAACACAGAGCTAACTCTTCCTCATTCCCACCAAACATTAAACACAACACACTCCAAACAACACCAAACTAGTTTCACTACTACTACTACTACTACCACTACTACTATTAATATTACTACTAGTGATACTAATACTACTAAGACTAATTGAGTAGACTACCAAGTCTGATCAAACTAGTTCAGTGTTGCTTCTTGTGTTGCATTCTTATTACTCTGAGCTTTGTCGAGGCCTTTTCGAAGGCCGGTCGGGGGATGAAGGGACCGATGAGCTCTCGCAGCTGAAACATGAGCCGATGACGGCGTTCGGGCTGGCCGGGCATGACGGAGAGTATGAGAAATGGTGATTCAATGCAATGTGTTTGTGGGTGTGCTTTGTGGCTTCTTGGATTACGTGTAAACACTCTTCAATGTGATCCTGAAATTCAAGAAATGTGGGGAAATTTTCAGAGTGTTTGTATAAATTGGCATTTCATCAAACAGTTTTGTGTGCATTGAAATAAAGGTCGGACCTTTGAGGCGTTGAGCAATGAGAGTGAGCTCTGGATTTGTGGGTCTTGGTCGTCGCCAATGGAGTGGAGAATGGCGGCGGAGGCCCAGGCGGAGGGAGGATGCTGGACCCATCGCCAGTCGGAGATGGCGGAGAGGAGGGAGGAGGCGCAGGAAAGGTTGAAGTTTGGGAGGAGGAGGTCGATGAAGCTGAGAGGAGTGACGGGGTTCATGCGCCAGCCGAGAGAGGAGAGGATGAGGAGCTCCATGCGGCGGACGGTCTTGGGCTCGAAGAAATAAGATCCATGGCCGCCGCCGTCGTCGTCTTCGGCGCCGGCGGCGGCGGCAAGGGATTGGAGATCGAGGAGGAGAGGGACGTGTTGTTCTTCGACCTTGGCGGCGAGGGAAAGGCAAGCAATGGCGGAGAGGCGTGACATCCATGGCTTATCAGGCTGGAGATGAAGGCCAGGGCCAGCTCCAGGGAGGAAGCAGCGATCGAGGTAGTTGACAGCGAGGAGAAAGAGTCGTCGGGGAGAAGCCGATCCGTGCAGTGGCTCTGGCGAGCCATAAGACGATCTGGGAACGGGAAGCGGGGGAGTAATGGGCGTCAACACCGGAGAAGTGGTCGGAAGGGTGGGATTCGGAGGAGAGGAGGTGGGAGAGATGGGGATGGAAGTCATCAGGGTGAGGGGTGAAGCGAAGAGGGGAGGAGAAGAGGATGGGGGGTTCAGGGCAGTAGAGAGAGTCCATAGAGAGAGGGAGAGGATGTTCATGGCGTGGATGATGGTGGTGGAGAGGAGAAGGACGCCATGGATGAAGATGAAGATGAAGAGAAGGTGTTTGTTGAAATGCGGAAGAGAAGAAGAAGAAGAGATGAAAAGAGAGAGAGAGAGGGACTACTACACACTGTCACACTGCTTCACTGGCCACTCTCTTTTATTTCTTTTTAATAAATGAATAAATAAATAAATTATTATTATTATTACTAATTTATTTATTGATTTATTTTTGTATGTGTGTGTATTAGTTGGACTGAAAGTGAACAGGGAATTTTTGTTTTTTTAAAGCATTTTGGAAAAAAATGTGGGGTTAGAAACTTTCAGAGTTGATGCTCTGAATGGAGTTAAACAGCTTGAAATTTATTCAAAAGTTATAATTTTTTAAATATTTTTTAATAATATATATATAATAGTATAATTTTAATTTTAATAGTGTATAAATTGTGTTAATTATTTATTTATTTATTTTTTTACTGGAATGGAGACAAGTTATGTATTAAGAATATGTACAAGAGTGGAGTTAATCCCTCTTTATATTCTTGCGCCCTTCACTTTACGTATATCAAATTTAAGATTGTGTATATACTAAATTTTAAATTTGTTCTTTCAACAAGGATAAACACCTTACGTATTTAGGGGAGTGGGTGACAATAAACCAAACACATTACTTAAGAGATTAAGTGAGAATAGATCAAGAGACTATTGGATGTGTTAATTGTTTTAAATGTAATTTAAGCTATAAATGATATTTTAATCTAGAGCTAATTTTAAAGGTGATCTATTTAATTTTAAACCCAACTTGTAACAGGAGTGGGGAAATTATATTTTAGACTGATTATAATTTTAATTCAAGTGAAATAGATAACCAAGATTTTTTTTTATTTATTTTAAATTTTCGATTTTATTACGTAAAACTTAAATAGAAAAGAGACCAAGAGGTTTTTTGTGAGAGACGCGAGAGATATTAGAGTAGAGATGGGTAATAAATTAAATTTTATGTGAGAGACGCGAGAGATATTAGAGTAGAGATGGGTAATAAATTAAATTTTATGGTGTTTTAAAATAAATAATTTTTTATTTTATTTTTTTAACAATGTCGTTTTTTGTTGCCACTGGTTTATGAGCTTTTTGTGCAAACCATGTTGACCATGGAAAGATTTGTCTTTTTTCAATTTATTATTTGAAAAAAATCTATAGAGAACGTCTATTTTATTTCATTATATTTTAAAAATAAAAAACACCAACAATTTTTTCTTTGCTTGATTTATTATGTGGACTTTAACTTAGTGCCGACACATTGAGCATTATATCAATAATTAATATCCATTTGGTAGAGAAATAAATGGAGGATTCATATTATGATAAATCTATATGTACTAGATTTAATAAATTATAGAATTAAAATGAAGAAAAACCTCAATAAAATTTTCAAGATCAATTTCAATGAATATTTTTATTGAAAATTTTGAATATCTAACCGCTTCATGTAGTGTTATTTTCAAAAAGCGTCACCGAACAACATTATTAAATCATTGACAAATGCAAACATCAATGATATTCTTAGGAAAAAAAATTTGATTGTTGTTAATTTTAGAAAAAAATAAAAATAAAAACCTATTTGATACTTTAATATGAGAAGGTTAAAACTTAAGTCAACCAAAATGAAAAAAAAAAATTGATACAAAAAAATACTTGAAATTTCATGTTTGTCTAGGGGTAAATATGTAAAACATTTTTTTTAAAGAAGTAATTATATGTTTCATAAATAGTAGATGATAATGTCTCATCCAACTTTTGTTGCAATTGCTTTGTTGTTGTCTCCATACAGGAAAAAAAATGGTTACAGTACCTTTGTCTACTTTTTACAGTTTCTGTTTCCCTCCCAAACATTTCAGTTTTTTAGCTTCATTTTTAAAAAAAAATTATTCTATTTCATAATAATATGTATATTTTTTTCCCCATAAAATTACTTGTTTTATTTTTAACTTATAAATTGAAAAAATTATAACCCTAACTCCATATAAAAAATAGCAACTCCGTGAGCTCAAATTGAAAACTCAAACTCCTAATTTTAATTGGTGTTGACATCCCTAAAATAATTTGAAGTTAATATTAATTCTAGTAGTTATAATTTTTATTTTACAAAATATTATCATAAAGCAAAGAGAATGAGATAAAAAATTTTATATAAAATTTCAGAGTGGATTTAATTCAAAATCAAATAACACTTTCCCGCTTCAAAGACAAATGAATATTTAAATTGAAAAAACTTAGTCCACCTCGGTGACTTCTCTACCATTTCAAAGTGAATGCCTTTTAATGATTTTTTAAAAACAATTAATTAAAAATAACACCACTGGTAATCATAGTTTCAAATATACAGAAAGAATAAATAAAAGAACAAGATGAAAACAATAATAAGGGATTAGATTGATGCTAATGATAAGCAGATAAGTTTAAGAAGTCCATTTAAAAACAAACACAAGACCTGAATACCAGGCTTTCTCCAGCAGCAGCATCATCTCAAAATAAAGCAAGAAAGAATAATGACTGCACAAAAATCACTTTGTACTTTGTTAATGACACAATAAAAGCAATTCTTATTCAACAAATCAAGAGATCATCATCAATCAAACACAAATTCACCAAAAAAATATAAATAAATATAAGTAAGTAAAAAAATTAAAGCAGAACAACAACAACAACAACAACAACAAGTCCTCTCTAAAGTTTTTAAACCAAGTAACAGTGAAAGTCAGCAAGAAAGCCACAAACTTTGAACCTGAAAGAGTCTCACCAAACAAAAGGCAACACTCTAATTGCCAAATGAAAACAATACACTAACTTTTCTTTTCTCCCTCCTTTTGTTTTTGTTTTGTTTCTTTGCTTTATTCTTTTTTTTTTAAATTTTTATTTTTTATCTCTATACCTTTAAAGAAAGAAAGAAAGAAAGCAGGAAGTCCAAAGCATTCATGACTTTGGGGTTTGCAACCAGAGATGATTTCATTAGCAAAGCTGCAGAAGCCTTAATACTGCAACACTTACCTTTCTTTGTTGAAATGGGAATTACCAGTCTGCCTATACACTTCCCCATGCATATCACTTTAAAAAGAAGAAAATGCAACTCAAGTCCCTATGCTCTCTCTCTATACATCTATAACTATATATATATTTATATATAAATATAAAAATACACATTTGTGTGTGTGTGTATATATATCTATATCTCTCTCTCTCTCTCTCTCTCTTTCATATGGTCTATTCTTTCTCTTTCCTATCTTTAGTGGGAATAAAGGGAGTGAAGATTGGTGTGGAAAAGTAAGGCAATGGAGAACATGAAATAGTAGACTTCCTAATGATCCTCTTTTCCTACATCTACCAAATGTGTCCTTACTGTCATGCTCTAATCCTGTTTCTAAAGTCCAACAAGTAATGACTTTCTATGTTGAGAAATAAAATTCTTATTTCCATGATGAGATGTTTATACTAACCATGTGAAATCAATGTCATATGTGGAAAATTGTCTGAATCCTGTTCCTAAGGTCCCAACAACAAGGAGTTTGAATTTTCTTTGCTGAAAAAACATAAAATCACAGTTCTAAGTGAGATGTTTACAGTATATTGAATATGTGAGATTCAATGTTATATGTGGAACCTTGTCATATTCCTATTTCTAAAGTTCAATGACAAAGACATTTTTTTTGTCAAAAAACTAAAATTCTAGTTCCATGTGAGATGTTTACAGTAAACTACATGAAAACAGTGTCAAAAAATAAAAATCATATTTCTATATGAGATGTTTAAAGTGAACTATGTGACATAAATGTTATATGTGGAGAATTGTCCTGTGGTTTTAGCAATTCAAACATTTACTAATATTTGCAAATCTAAATGTCTAGACTAATGATGACTTGAATAGTCATCATTGATAGCTAAAATAATGTAGGTGCTTTCATATAAAGAGAAAATGAAATGTGAAATTGCATATGATAAGTCATTTCTATTCTTTCATTTTGTTTTCCTCTATCTACAATCAGTCAAAGCACATTCTTGTCCTGCTATTTCCAAGGCAAATGAATATGAAAATTAAATCAAGTCAACCTAGAAATTCCATGCATCATGAATTATAGACTTTGGAGAATTTAAAAATTATCAGACAGTGCTTTTTTTGGGCAAAAAAAAGGTGGAAAACATTAAAGATGCAATGCATGTAATGAAGATAATTAACTAATGAACACTTTCCTAAATGAACCAAGTATGATTTTTCATGAACATGTCTTTCACTTTCTTCTCTTCCTTTCTTTTGCTTCTTCTAATCTGTCTCACAAGAAATGGCCTTAATCTGATGATATTTAATCTGCCAAATTCCAGTAATGCTTGTGAGAAGACATATATTCCTTTGCAAGGCCCCTTTTGCAAATGCTACGAAAATAAGTGCTTACGGTTAAGAGAAAATAAAAGAAAAATAAAATGAAAAATCCTAAAAGCTTTAGTTTTAACTTGCTTGAGCATCCAAGCATTACTTTTCCCTTTTGTTTAATTTTTCCGCTTAACTCTATTTTCCATCAATGAAAAACATAACCACAATGCAGAAACATACATGACAGTTATATCAGGAAGTGAATCCAGCATTTCAAAATCATGCAGTTAAACTAAGAAACATCGTAGAAGGAAGAACAATGATTTTCTCAGTTAAAGGCAAAATACGGAGACCATTTAAGCACCATCTCTGCAATGCGACAGTTCTACAATATAAAACTAAAAACAACTATTAATAGTACCAAATACAAACAACAGCTAGTAAAATCTTAAAACTCAAACTCATCATACGCCTGACTTGCATTATGTTGGATATGATACCTTCCAATCAGTAACGCTGCGCGACCTTAATTTGTTAAGTGCACAGAATATCACAGATTGAGGAGGTCAAACATCATTCTTTCAGCATCCCCTTATGTATTACAACGTTTGCCGGATTATTTTCCTGCTGAATTTAGAAGATTGGGCAAGTGGTACACCAGACGAATCATATGTAGTCTGTCAACCATCTACCTCAAGAACCAAGGATCGGATTGATGGAAGTCATGAGCAACACAACAAGCTAAAGTAGTAAATAAAACCATCAGCTACGTTTGAAATGTTCACGAATGAATCTCTCAGCATAAGTGGGATACTTTTCCCGTATGTATGCTCGAAGGCACTTCTGGTATGAAAAGTCTATCCAGCCACCATCAGTACGTACAACAAAAAGACATCTTGAGTTTCTAAACTGTGGGTGCCTATCAACCTTGCAAAATAAGACACAATTTAAATTCATTACATAATTCATTTTCCATTGTGGTGATGTAGAAAATAATTCATGAGTAAGGATACACAAAAGAAAGAGGCTTTATTATAATGATAAGTCAAACAAAGTAAATATATATATATATATATAAAACAGTATGCTTAACTAAAACAATTTTATGATGTCGGTCAGCAAGATGCCGAAGTTACTAATTTTATAAACAGTATGCTTAATTAAAACAATTTTATGATGTTCAACTTGATAAAATAAATGAGAAGACCTAGGAAACCAAAGGAATAAATAAACAACAATAATATGGTAGGAAGCGAATAATATAAAGTGGTGGGTTAAGGGTAATATTTGTTCTATCTAATACAATCAGTTTAATGATTTTTACGCCTGCTTTATCTAAATAACAATATGTACCTGCTAAAAAGGATAATAGCATTCTACGTATGCCATAAACTCCTTAAAATAAGTTTCTACATTTAATAATTAGAATATCATATATAAAAATCAACATAAAACCTAAAATCCTATGTTGGATCATCAAATTGGTAGCCAAGAGATGACATTGAGTAGCTCAAGCCTATGGCATATCACGTTATGCTATAGGCACACTACATACATATGAAAAATTTCTACAAGTTGAATGTTAATCATAATTATATATCTGAGAACAAAGCTTTTCCCTTCCTATTATGGTGAAAGATTTACTTCTTTATACACATGCCACAAGGAACTCAAAATCATATTTTCCTTGTTTCAATAGCATCACATTTAGGAGAGTGATATCTTACAGTAAATAACATTTAGAGATAGATACACATTCTTGAGGGCTTCTATGATTCAGCTGCAATGTTCACCAATCAATCAACTGTTGGACAAAGAACCACCAAAATCATGTCATCTGTAATTTGCCCCTATCCGCTTCATCCTCAGAAACTTTCTGTGTTTTCTATGTAAATGAGGCATTTAGATGTCTAGAGTCTCCGAGCAAGATTCTTTAAGGATAGCTCATGCAGACTAAGAAGAGATAGGCTGCTTTGAGTTTTTATGCTCCAAGCTTCTGCATCAGTTTTATACATTATTCACTTTTCTTGATGCTACTCCAAATTCAATTACGATACCCTTTTTATTCTACATAAGATGAAAAGAAAATTCATTGGCTTGGAGATCAGGAAGAGGCATGTAATAAGGCAATATAGCACGTAATTCAAAATGCTTTACCATATCTCATTTCCAGTTTCATACAATTTCCCAATGGCCCCATCACCTTAATCATTACCATGATCTTAGCAATGAAAAATTTAATTGTGATAAGGTTGAGCCAAAGCATTTTATTTCAACCTTTCCCTAGTTGAACAAATAGACCATGTGCCATCTTTTTTTAGACCATAGAGAAAGCAACTTTTTGTTCTTTCCTTGTGATTAGATATCAGAGATCACATTGTTAAGGGCACCTATACCTAAACTATTGAATTTTAAGCCTGAAACTACTTTTTTTCAGCACACATGTGGCATTCTGAGCCAAAAGATCATCCTGTTGCATTCTTATGTGAAGAGTTTACTCAGCTTACATTTTAGAGTTCAATGTGTTGGTCGAGCTGATGTCAGTCTGCGGCCAATCATTCAATATTTGGAGATTTACATATATGAGATGCATATAGCCTAGCTAACAATGAAGAATAATAGATTTCAAACTAAACATGTTTTCAGTGTTGTTTTGGTGAAGAATCAGCATCTACATCATTATAATAGCTTCCGCATGGGCAGTTTCCAAATTGCACACAATGATGTTGACATAAAAGTCACAATAGTTGTTCAATTTGACAAGGGGCACTAGAGTCAAATTTGTTATAAGGAACATAAGACGTAAACTCATAAACAAGCTTGATCTATTTTGAACCTAATATAACCTTTCACCACTCACACTAAGAAAACTTCTACTCGCCAGAACCTATATAATATTTGGTTCTATTAATATGAATTGCATGACAGCTGCATTTTATCTTCTAATCACTACAAAATAAATTGAGGTCATTTTAAAAATGCACAAAAATATGTATTACTTAAGAACATTCATTTAATTCATAAATGAAAATACATATAAATGACTAAGCTTCAGCTTTCAATCATTATTTAATGGTGAAATAGTAATGATTTGAAGAAAACCAGAAAAAAGAAATGGCCCAATATGCACTTTAGCTTACCATTATAGAATCCAGTCCACAACCAATTTTATCTTCTGAATGTGGATGATAAGCAAGAAGCTTTTCTGTCACTTCCTTCTCATCTTCATCAGTCAGACATTCCCCATCTCTATATCTGTTTGGAAAAACAATCATTAGATGGAAAAGAAAGGCTGAAGGAAAATATATATACAGATTCGTCGTGCATATATTCAGAACATGTTAAATAAGAAAGCAACTTTTTATTAAGTACACAAATTGCAAACTGCAAACATAGAAGAAGCATGAACCATGTATAGAAGTACAAAGTTGCTCAAAAACACCAACTTCATGAGCTGAGCCAAGAATTTCAAACACAATTATCGTAAATAAACCACAAAGTGTGTTGAGTGACACAACACACAGACAGATGTGTTATTCTAGCACTAAAGTGGCATTATACAGATTGTGTTCCAATGTCCAAAAAGAAAATCCTAGAAATCATGGAAAACATGGCAGTGCCTTATTTCTCAGATCAACAATGTTCCACAATTGTTTTGGTGCAAAACGAGCTCTTTTCTTCTCCATTTCCTCCCAGCATGAATCTTTCGAGCAATTTATAGTTTGTTCCTTTCAAAAAAAATAAAGAAAGAAAGAAATCCAAGAATATCTCACTAAATTGCATAATCACAACAATTATCCCACAAATGAATGCGTATATATCAAACAATTCCATTCGAATAAACTAAGCATCACAACATGGAAATTCCTCCTAAAAAGACAAAAAAAAAAAAAAAAATCTCTTTTTAGGGTTTAGATCAATACCTATTAGAATGGAGTATCTCCTTGACAAAGAAGACAATGGGTTCAATGTCTTCAAGGATCTCCACCTCCCGATCCTTCCACTTCCGGTACTCCGGATGATCCACACACTGCTCCGAAGGAGGCTGAGTTGTCGCCGGGGGAGTAGTGCCGAATTTAGGGCGGAAGGCTTCCTTATTGGAAGAGAAGGTGGAGGCGCCCTGCGACGGAGAAGAATCAGCAGTGGAGAAACCGGCGGCGAGGCACCGCAATGGTAGCGCGCTTGCTGGCCGGAACCGCAGCAACGGTGCTCGCCGGAGAAGCAACGAAGCTGCCGTGGCGGCGGCGGCCATGGAAACGATGGAAATCAAATCGCGAAGTACTCTGTTCACAAAACCCAATTTTTAGGAAATATTATTTCAAATAAATAAATAAATAAATAGAAACTTTCCTAATCTAAATTACTTAAATAATCACAAATTATTTTTCAATTATCCGGGTCAAGTCCTCGACGGTTATTTTTATTTGTCTATTTTAGAAATTTTCTTTAATTTTTTTATTAATCCATTTAAAAAAATTATGAAATATAATTTCTTTTTCAAATTTATCGTTTAAGCGATGCTATTTTTAGTAAATAAAATTTTTAAATAGGTTTCTCGAATGAATGAAGTGGATGTAAACTTGTCATCCAAATCATCATTCACGTCATTATTTTTTATATAAATTTTAAATTTAAATTTAAATCTTAAAAATTTTTAAATTCTTAATTTTTTTAAAAAAATTATAAAACCATATTTAAAATTTGATGACCAACATACGGGTAGAATACCGCTCTCATAGAGCTTGTATGGGTGTAATAAAAGTTATTCCCACATCATGTGGCTTGCATAGTTTTTTGGTATTTTCATACAGCCTCTATGCATGGTTTTTTGATGCTTTCACATAAGGGCTGCATGCTGGCTCTATAGTACTGATAGGGATAAACATCAAAAGTCGGCTGTTTTGCCCAAAAATTGGCTCGAAAATGCGGTTTTTGGGCTTTTGATGCTTCCTTATGCCCTACAAAGTAAATAGTATTGTAATATGTGGAAAAATGATCAAAAAATAAATAAATAAATAAATAAATAAATAGGTGGCTCTTATGGCTCATTCATTGATGGCTCTTGGACATTACAAAAATAGGTCCTAAGGTGAATTTAGGAAATCATTCTCACTTTTAATTTATTATTTATTATTAAATTTTTACATTATAATTTAGGAAAATCATTCTTAATTTGTATAGTTTGTCGTTTTATTACAATAAGTTACATGAATATTAGCTTGATGATGTGTATTTAGGTTTTGTTATGTTCTTACCCCACACACAAAAGAAATAATCGTTGAGGAGTTGATGAAAAATGTTTTAAATTAGGGAATTTATGAAAAAATTTCTACAATCATTTTAAATAATTGTTCAATAAATGATGTTATTATTAGCCAATTACTTAACAGACTTCATATGGATCACTTCTACTTTAATAATGAATTTTTTGCATATGAATTGTTATGTGCATATTTTGAACTTGATTGTCAAGGATGGGTTGGATGTGATTAAATATGGTATTAATGAATTTGTTAAAGCATTCTATTTTGGATAACTACTTAAAAAAAAATTTGATTGAAAAGAGTGTTATGCAATTACGTGTCCCAATTTAGAAAAATTTTGTACCTTTATTATAAAATAAGGTAGAACTCAATGTGCTTGGTGATTACTATAGCTATATTCTACAAAGATGTGTTCAACCATGCAAAGTAAAGAAATTCAATATGCAATATTTTGCCAATAGAGAAAGCTTTGAATATGACAAAGATATTTATTTTCCAAAAAATTTTTGTCAAATTTGCATCAACTGAATAACTTTCTAACTATAATGTGACTATTTCATTAATGGTTGCAAGGATGCTTGAAAATTTTGATAAATATTATAGTATAATTCATGGCTTCATGAGGATAGCTACACAATTTGATCAAAGGGATAAGAAATGTCAGTTGGAATCACTTTCCCAAAATAAATTGAGTTGATTGTGATGTAGAAATTCATAGATTTGACCAAATTTATCATATCTTGCTTTTCTGAATGTAAAATGAAGTTTCCATAGTTTGGAATTGAAGAAACACTCCTTCTACCTTGCCTCTAAAAAAACATACCATTTTAGATGGATTTGATGGGTTTCTTAGGAGGGGAAAAAGTACAAATACTAAAAAGCATACAAAATTTGACTTCTACTTGCAAGAATGTATGTTTTTTTTTTTTATAAATTGCAATGGTGGGAAGACTAGTGGTGTCACGTAAAATTGCTAGAGATTTTTATGTTATTTTTGTCTCAATAGTGGCTTTAGAATCTATATTTATAGATAATAGATTAGTGAGCACATCTCGTAGTGGACTTTATCCAACTATAGTGGAAGCTTTGACTAGAGGTGGGCACGGGCCGGTTAACCGGGCCCGACCCGTCGTGAACTGGACCCGGCCCGGCTTATCACAGAACCCGCCGGGTCTGGGCTAGGCCCGTTTGACCCGGCGGGTTTTTGTAAATAACAAAAAATTTACATGGATAGGGTTTGAGCACTGGGGCGCTCAGCAGCTTAGAAAAATAATATTAACCAATTGGCCCGACCCGTCGTGAACCGGACCTGGCCCGGCTTATCAGCAGAACCCGCGGGTCCGGGCGAGCCCGTTGACTCGGCGGGTTTTTGTAAATAACAAAAAATTTACATGGATAGGGTTTGAGCACTGGGACCCTCAGCGACTTAGAAAAAAATAACATTAACCAATTAGCCTACAAATTTTTCTTGTTTTAGTATAAAACATAAATAAATATAAAGAAGTTGCAAAATATTTTTTAAAACAACAAAAAATTTAAAATAATTTATAATAATAACTTAAAATTTTTTAAAACATATCAAAATAATTTTAAAAAGGATAAAAAAGCTACATTTTTAATTTATTTATCTATCAAATTAAATTATTAGCACATCTTTTTAAGTGCAACAAAATGTATATATCAAGTAGTATTCTTATTTTAAATTGAAGTTATCATCAACTTATTTATTTATTATAATTAGGATTGGCTCTAGATTTCACTTTGGTCTCTAACTATAGGGTTATTATTGTGCTTATCATGTTGTCATTGAAAAAAATTATAAATCAAAATAATATGGTGTTAACTATTATTCAAAGATATTTTGTTTTTTTTACTAATATATTTTTTTATAAATTGATATACATAATTTAAAAACAATTTTTTGTAATTTTATTTTTTTATTTTATAAATTGAAACAAAAATAATCTAATATATATGTAATCAAATAAGAGTCAGCTATTTAAGAGAATTTAAGAGTGTGCGTATGTAGGGACTCGAGTCTTATAAGTCTAAAAGAGCGATTAACAAAAATAATTATTTTTTAAAAATATTTATGAAAATTTATTGTTTGATAATTTGATATTTTTACTAATTGATTTTTATAATTTTTTTAATTTATTATATAGTTTCTTAATTTTTTTATAAATTAAATATATATGTAAAAATATTTTTGATCCATATTCTACATCCCATACATATATAATTTTTTTCCGATAAATATTTAAAAGCAAATTGTAGGCTCAGTGGTTTGGTTTTTGCTATCCGATTTCAAGATCATGGGTTGAATCCATGACCAACATACACTAGTATTAAAAACAATAACATTAAACCGGGTTCGACCCGGCGAGGTTGACTCACGGGTCAGCGGGTCGGGAAAAACTCAAAGCGTAACCGCCCGGTTTGCTGTATGGGCGATTACTGGGTCATTGAACCGACGGGCCGGGCCGGTTTTCCGGACGGCCCGTGCCCACCTCTAGCTTTGACATGTGCCCAAAATTGGTTGTTGAATTAGTTAGAAGGTAACTTAATTAATATTTATCTCACTTTTATTAAAACTTTGATTAGAAACTTAACTATTTTTTTTGTTTTTACTTTATTTCTGTGGGCTCCTTTCTTTCCACCCGGCCTTTGATTAGGGTATGGCCGGTTGAAAAGCATGTATCACAAATCAAAATTTAATTTTTTTTATATTTCAGATGATTGCGGGTTCGTGACTCCTATTAGAGGCAGAGCCTCTAATATTAATTACCCAGACGATGTCATGGGAACCTCCGATTAAGAAACAAGTGTGAATGAGAAAGTGAACCGAATAAACATGATAATTTTTATATTTAATTTCAAAGATGCATGCGAATACATGATCATAGACAAAGAATACTGAAAAAGAAGAGAGCTATTCTCAAGAGAGCTTAACAAGAGATCTTTAGAAAGAGCTATTTCCATCATGCTCTTCGAAAATTTATTTTTAGTGACGCTCTTAACTCCTATCTTGAGAAAGTGTATCGAGAAGATCCTTTTTAGCCTGTGGATGTAGCCTCCTCGATTTTCTTTTTTTATGTGGATTTGTGTCTTGACACATAGCTTAGATCCATGCGGCCACTCTACATTCTGAGTTGCCCTACTTGGTCACTTTTGCTTCTTTTATCGCTGAAGACTTTGGCTCTTTACGCTTGTAAAATCTCCAGCTCCTTGACTTGTGAAACTCCTCAAGTCTTTGGCTCTGGTGCCTTAAAAACTTCGAGTTGCATTTTGTCGTTTACATGATGCATTTAGGGTCTTAGCTCTTCAATGCTTTTGAGCCTTGACCATTTGATTTTTCAAGTCGTGACCTTTAACATGGCTGGGTCATTAACTTGATAATTTTGACTTGATTTTTAAAAATGATCCTCAAACTCTCTCTTTATGAAAGAGATCTTATAATGGGCTTAGAAAAAAATCTTTGCCAACTCAACTTTTTCAATGAGTGTTGACGAAGCATTTTTGAAAATTTTTCATTCATTTTTATCATCATTTTTTTCTCTCGTGAAATTTTTTCATTTTTACTCTTCCTTTCATTTCAAGAAAAGATTTTTCATTTTTTTATTACACCTCCTTTCACTCCAACGGGTGTCGAAAAAGACATCCAAGTGAGTTTCGAGAAAATCTTTGTCGACTCTTCTCTTTTTATGAGTGTTGATGAGAGATATTTTTTTGTGAACTTTTCATTCATTTTTATCACTTCAGGAATTTTTATTCTTCTTTTTCATTTCACTTTTTTTACTCGATGAGTGTCGAAAAGACCTCAAAGTGAGCTTGAAGAAATGGTTTTGATTTTTTTATGAAAAAAATTTCTCTTTACCCCAAAAAGTGTCAAAAACTTGAGGTGGAATTGAGAAAATTATGAAAAATTTCTCGTTACCCCTAGAGAGTCGGGACTTGAGGTGGAATGAGAGAAATTTCATGAAAAAAATTTCTAGATTACCCTAGGAAGTCAAGACTTGAGGTGGAATGAGGAGAAATTTCATGGAAAATTTCTCGATTCTCTCAAAAAAAGCAAGGCTTCAAGGTGGAATAAGAGAAATCATGAAAAATTTCTCGTTACCCCAAGAAAA
The DNA here is from genome assembly GCF_009730915.1 of Dioscorea cayenensis subsp. rotundata. Taxonomy (NCBI): domain Eukaryota; kingdom Viridiplantae; phylum Streptophyta; class Magnoliopsida; order Dioscoreales; family Dioscoreaceae; genus Dioscorea; species Dioscorea cayenensis. The sequence goes on from NC_052479.1 coordinate 5,264,636, forward strand.
GCCGAAGCTTCAAGGTGGAATGAGAGAAATTTCATGAAAAATTTCTGTTCCCAAGAAAAGCCGAAAACGAGGTGGAATGAGAGAAATCATGAAAAATTTCTTGTTACTCAAGAAAAGCCAAAAACGAGGTGGAATGAAAGAAATTTCGTAGAAATTCTGATTACTGCAAGATAAAGTCGAAAACTCAGTGGTGGAATGAGAGAAATTTCATAGAAATTCTCATTCTACTCAAGAAAAGCCCGAAGCTCCAGGTGGAATGAGAGAAATTTCATAGAAATTCTCGTTACTCCCAAGAAAAGCCAGCTTCGTGGTGGAATGAGAGAAATTTCATAAGATTTTTTTATATAGGAGGCCTTACAAGAATAAAATTACCAAAAATACCCCCACTCAAATTCATCCTTTACTTTTTTCTCATTTTTACTCTCTCTGTAAACCCATCTTTTCATTTTTCCATATTTTTTCTTTCTTCTCTTATTTTACTCACCCTTCCATTTTTCCATATTTTTCCTTCTCTATTTTTTTCAACTCACCCTTCCATTTTTTCCTATCTTTTCCTTCTCTCTTTTTAAATTCACTCTTCATTTTTCCATATTTTTTTCTTCTCTCCTAAATTCACCCCTTCATCATATTTTTTTCCTTCTCTCTTTTTTAAATTCACCTTTCATTTTTCCATATTTTTTTCTTCTCTCTAAAATTTCCCCTTCATTTTTAATATTTTTTTCCTTCTCTCTTTTTTCTCACCTTTCATCATTTTTATTTTTTTCCTCTCTCTTTTTCTCTCATACTCTTCCTTCATTTTTCATCTCTTTTTTTTTTCTTTCATCATATTTTTTTACCGAAAATGCCCTTCATCAATAAACTCCTCCATGTCTTGTCCAAAACAAAATATCATCATTCCCTCTTCAACACTAGGATCGGCACCCGTAGCTGAAGGACCATTTTCATTCATTGTCCTGCACCTTTTCATTTCCCTCACCACTCACAATGAAAGCCTGAACAGCAGCACCATAGGAAACAACCTCATCAAGGTTGAGGCTCTTGCATGGCTCTTTTTCATTGAAGAAATCATAAGACAACTGATGAGCTTTAGGAACCCTAATAGAGCTTCCAACCAACGCAACATCATGGATATTGTTCTTCTCCATCTCGGCATCTCTCAAACATTTCTCTGCTGGCTCCATACATTTCCTGAACACGTCCATGTTGAGCTCCTCAAACTCTTGAGCTCCTGGACAAAGTGGTTCACCATTTTGTTGTCAAAGTCTTCACCGCCAAGATGAGTGTCCCAGCACTTTCTCTCATTTTAATGAAGACCATAGAGGAGATCTCCTCAGCTGCAAACTGCTTATCCTCATACTTGTATTGCACAACAACCATGGGCTCGTCATTAGATCCAGGGATAATTTTGAGTGAATGGAACTGGATATCACTTCTGAACAGAAGCATCATTTAAACACTTGAAAACCAATCGCTTGGCGTCGAAGACGGTGTTGATGGGGGCTGGAGGAGGGGCAACTCGCCCAGCGGCGTCGCCGGTTGGGACCCGGCGAGAAGGGAGACGGGCGAGAGGTTCGGGAAAGGACACGCCCATGAGAGTGCCGAGAGAGGTGCTCCGATCGGGGAAGAAGGAGCCCGTGGACTCGGTGTCGAGATCGGAGGATGAGACGGAGGAGATGGTCGGCGAGGAGGGGATGGGCTCCGCCTCCATTAGAGCTTGAGCTTGAAGAATCGAAGAGAGAGAGAGAGAAACACGAAGAAGAGAGAAAAGAAACTCCTCTAATGCATGCACGTGCATGTATTTTCCCATTAAATGCATGAAAAGAAATCATATATATATATATATATATATTTTGAGAGAGAGCATGAATGTGAGAGAAAGAAAGAGACACCAGGAATGTGTCTTCATTGCATGCCCAAATAAATAATAATAATAATAATAAAAAAAAGGCAGCATGCTATGAAAATGGTACCCTTCACGTGCATGGATTTGAAAAGAATGCATATAAAACTTTTTTTTTTAAAAAAAAGTGGGGCCCAGTTCATATGAAAGCATGGATGCATCATGCACATCATACAAAAATAACATTCATTGCTGCTGTGTATTTTTCCTTGTATATATATAAAAAAACGTAATACCTCTTGATCAACCTTCTTTGATCTCCTTGTCTTCTCCCCTTCTTTCTCCTGCTTTTTTCAATCTCTTCTTGTTTTTAATTTCTCACTTTCCTTCTAAAAATCTCTCTGTTGTCTCCTCTTTTTTTCGTCATTCCTTCTCTTGTCTTTTTTAAAAATTCTCTCTCCTTTCTCCTTCTTCTGCCTATCTCTTTCTTCGCCTCCCCAAAAATCCTCAACACCCTGAAGAATCTCCAACTCAGGAGACTTTTTTTATTTGAATTTAAAAATTTTTTTATCCCTATCCACAATCTCCCCTTTTTTTATATTTATGATTATTTTATTTATTATTTACCTAATTTCCTTCCTTTTTATTATTATTTATATATATATATATATATTTTTAAATTTCAAACGAATATATATATATACATATATATATATATATATATATATATTCTCTTTCCTCTTTCTTTTTCTGTTCTCTTCTTTTTTTAACATTTGTTTCCCTAAAAATCCCTCAACACCCGGGAAAATCCTCAATCACGTGAGAATTTTTTTCAAAATTTAAAATTCTCTTCAATTCTTATCACTTCTTCTTCTTTAACTTCAAACTCCCTCTTTTTCCCTCTCTCTCTTTTATTAATAAATATCTTATTATTTTTTTTATTTCAATAATAAATTCCTAATGGAATTAGGAATTAAAAGAAAACCATATAAACAATTTCATAGATCAAATACAACATCTCATATATTCTTTTAATCAATTCCATGACTTTTGACTTGATAAAATTATGATTATTATCTCTTATCATATTTATATACCGGATTCCTATTAATATAATTTTCACTTTTTAAATTATAGGATTGAGCATTTCATAATTAAATGAAAGCAAGTTCAGTATGTTTATTATGTAATGTTATTCGCCACTTCTAACCTTGAATCGAAGTTGTTTTTAGATGATTTTTTTATTTTTTATTTTTTTATTAGTAAGTTATGCAATTTAATTTCTCAAAACATTTGTATCGAATTTGAGATAAAACCTTGAGTTATTGTGTTGTTATATATATTTTAATATTTATATTTAATTAAGTATAACAATGCTTTCTAATTATTTATATAAATAAGCTAAAAATAGTAGCAGTGGATATGGCATTGAGAAAAAGTACAATGTCCCAACACTTACTACTAGATAAGATGCTAAATTTGAACAATTATAGAAATTGCCATTGCCATAAAACGTTTACCAAATGGTGTCATTCTAATTGGGTTTTTATCATTACATGTCCGAGAAAATTTTCTTAGTTTTCCTGTATACTTTTTAAGACATGTATTGTTTCTAATAAAACCAACAACAATATTAGTACATTATAAACTAGAAACACATTCAGCAGGTCCAACAATCATATTATCATAATTTAGATGAATCATGGCAACAAAATACAAAGGAAACACATACAACATTGACTAACCACAGCTCTTCTTACATAAACATGAGTCTCTCAAGTTTCAACACAACCTAAATCATTGAAATGCATAGTGTGCGCTACAAAGAATAGATGGATGACTGATGAGCATGACTTACAGAGAACAAGTTGAGGTTGCAGGCTGGTCAGATTCTTATTGAGTTGTTACACTCTTTGCCAGATTCCGAGGTTGGTCAACATTGTATCCACGAAGAACAGTGAGATGATAAGCCAGAAGCTACAGGCAAGAGTAGAACATTGCTCATAAGTTTAGATAAACGAGCAATCAACCAGGAACTTGCACAGAAATGTACTGAGAATTTTATGAACAAAAAAACATGACATATTTAATGGTCGCTAACTCACAATGGTGAGTCTGTTTTGTAACATATAGACAGACACTCAGGTGAATACTGAGTAGAAATAGCCAACAGTCAAATGTATTGATCACTGGTGATTTGATTAAATGCAATAACGACATATACTCAGTAAAAGAATAATATGCCTATAGTTAGTTAATCATCACAAAAGAAAGTATGGTGACAGTAATATATTTCCTCATCTAAACTCAGCAAAGATCATCAAACTGATTTTGCTAGTCAGTGATTTATGTAGCAGGTTATATATGTTAAACAAAGCATAATCCTTGATCTTCTTTGTAAAAATCATCTATAAATAATCAACCAAGCCATTTAGTTAAGCATTTGAGTTTGCTAATACCTGCAATGGTATTATATTAACCACTGGCTGAAGGCAATCTGCAACCTGAGGAACTTCAATGATCCTACAAGATCTACCGGGGCAGACAGATTGAGCATCTCCCTTTGAACACAAAACTATCAATCTACCTTTGCGTGCATGAAGTTGTTGGATCACTGATTGTTGCTTACTGCTCACAAAGACAACATCAGTCCAGAAATGAATTAATTTTAAGATGAAAGAATCATGTTTTAGTGATATGCTAACCTAAAGCAAGAATCACGCGTTGCGACAACAATAATGGGGAGAGTTTCATCCACTAAAGCCAGCGGACCATGTTTCATTTCACCAGCAAGCATTCCTTCACTGTGCATGAGGGCTACTTCCTTCACTTTCAAAGCACCCTCAAGGGCAGTCGCATAATTATAACCTCTGCCAAATACCAGCAGTGACTCCAAGTTTATCAATGATTCAGCAAGATCTTTCATTTCTCTATCAAGTTTTAGAACTTCACTAACTTGATCTGTCAAAAAACCAAACACATAGAAAGGTTCAGGGATCCAATTCACAGATACTTTCACAAAGGCTGATAAAACTTAATGCTGCATAAAGTACTTATAGTTTACTATAAATTTAAGGGCATACTTGGTAGATCTGAAAGACCATTAATGATATCCTCTCTTCTAGCTTGAGTAGATATTCTATCAGCTCCAATAGCCAATGCCATCATGACCATGACTACTATCTGACTGGTGTACGCCTGCAAGATCATTATAAAAATAAATTGATGAAGTAAAAATGAAAACCTAAAGATTGGATATAAAGTAGGATACTTTTTACCTTTGTGCTAGCAACACCTATTTCACACCCAGCATTTATGTGGATACCGCAATGAGTTTTTCTGGCTAATGTACTGCCAACAGTATTTGTTATACCAACACAAAGCGCCCCATTTTCTAATGCATATTCTAGTGCTAATAGGGTATCTGCAGTTTCTCCAGATTGGCTAACGAACACGGCGGTATCCTCTCTGTAAATTGGACCTTGCCTGTCAAGCAGATCACTAGCGATTTCCATGGTAACTGGGATACCTAATATTCCAAGATATAATCATTATTATAAGTTCAATCATATAGCACAAGTAAAAAAACCTCCCGTATAATTTCCTTACTGGACAGTTCTTCCAGAATAGGCCTTGCAGCTAGAGCAGCATTGTAGCTTGTACCACAACCAATAAAAACGATTCTCCGGCTGTGCCTGATTGTTTTCATATGTTCTTTAAGCCCACCCAAAAGAACACTATTATGTTTAAGCCTTCCCCTCATTGTTGTAGTCAAAGAATGTGGCTGCTCATGGATTTCTTTCTGCATGAAATGGTCATAGTTGCCCTTCTTTATTTGCTCAACTTCCATCTCCAGAACAGATAAAGCACGTTGCACTGACGCTGGCTTTTCTTTATCATAGTCAAACTTGAGGACAGATACACATCCATCCTAGTAAAATGAACAAAAATACCTTATTAGCACATAGATCCTGATAAGCAAAAAATTATCATCTTCAATGATAAAAAACATGATATAACTAAGAAGTAAGAAGAATGGCGTATTCTTGTTACTTCGCATATTTATTCCACAAAAGAGATTTATTGTGAATCAATAATTAGCATCAGATGAACTTGCTAATTTTTAATTCAAAATAGATAATATTTGATAGACATATCTTTATGCTAATATCAAGCCTGGCTTTAGGCGATGATTACCATATTGGAAGATAGTATGATAAATAAGGAAGAAAATTAAAAAAAAAAGATAATAAAATAGAAATGCAGCAAGAAATGCAAAACTTTAATGATATGCAAGAACCACACATGAAATGCTTTCAGAAAACAATCGGCACAACCGAGCTTGTACGCCTTCATATACAATAATTATCATTGATCAAGATTAGCACACTTCTCTCATGAGGATAACTGCTCCAAACTAAACCATATCAAGAAATATTACATAGCTCCTTACTGAAAAAAAATTAAAATAAAATAAAAAAAATAAAATTATTAAAAAAATAACTCACAATCCTTAAAGAACACAAAATGAAGAGTGGCAAAGACTTTCACATTTTAGATGTTGATCCTTATCTTTGTAGGCTAATGAAGCACTCTTCAATCAACAAATAAAATCCTTATAGAACTCGATATTAACATATGGATTTTAAACAGCCAAATTGAACACTTGACTTCATCCAAGTAAAACATTTCCCAGCTCTCCAGAAAAAGTTTAGCAGGGACTGTTATATGATAACAAAAACAGATAGATAGGATCCATATGAGAACAAACCCAAGTGTTTCAAAAGTGAGGTAAAAGCTAAACACAGACTTAGGTGTATTTTGCCATCCGCCAAATTATTAGCATAAAACGCACAAAAAACAGACATATTCCAGTCAGTTGAACCATGAGAAAATGCTGACAAAATAAGTTTTCTTCCAACTTAAGAATAGTAACTATAAAGCGATTATATATTCTGTTTGGTAAAAAGCTAAAAAAGAAAACCATGAACTAGTCCTATTGGCAAGATGAAATCATTCCGCCACAGTCCCACAATAAATAATGTAACAATTCTGGTACAAAGTAACATCAGACTTCTTTAGTTTATTTAAGGTTTGAGCTCTAAAAAAGCAATAGTTGTTAAAATAATAATGTAAAAGTTCACCTTAATATGCACCACTTCACTGTCTTCAATCGCCAGATAATTTTTGGTGTGTTCCACAATAGCACATAAATCACTGGAAAAAAACAGCTCTTTGGGCTGCCCATTGGTAGTGAGGGCTTTAACATCATGAAACAATGCACCACTATTTGAGATATCTGTCAGCTCCTGAAATAGCAAACAAAAAATTAAAAAAAAAATTTAAAAAAAAGAAAATGATACAATTTGAAATTAGTAGCTAACCAAAAAATGAGTGGTAAAATGCAGCATGAAATATGAATGGATAACTGATATTGAATCTTTCAGCCAGCCAAACATTCCATAAGATAACAAAATTGATAAACTTAGTTCATATCCATATTTTTTAATAATACCCAGAACTTAAAAATCCAAGATTTGAATACGAACAAACTCAAAAACTGGCTCTGAACTGTTAAACAAGCAGAATTAAAATAAAAAAAAAAGAAAAAAAAAAGAAAAGAAGAAGAACATCTGCCGTCACGTCATAACAATGCTTCATAAGAAACTGATCATTCTATTCTAGTAAGATTGAGCAAGAGAGCCCATGATGCCCTAATTTATCATTTGAGAACTCATTTTCTTATCCCTAATGTATCCATGTCTGATTAATTACATGAGCACAAAACCTCTTCATCCATAATGCTCGTCTTACATGAGCATTAAGATGTTTTAGTAAATAACAAAACCCAAAAAAAAAGCATGAATGAGGCCAAAAACTTGAACCCTTACTGGATAATAGTTGGATCAAGTCTGAAATAGGAGTTACATATTGGAAGCCAGATCACAAAATCACAATGCAATGAATACCAGTAACATAGTAAATGAGTAACTGTTAGTGCCAAGACAACTAAATTTTAACTTACTTTGACACCCAAAATCAATGTGCTTCCACGCTTGCAAGCAATCAACTCATTTGGATAGTGCGGGCTTTTAAAAATAAGTGCATATGCTCCTTCAAGTTGCCTCATGACTTCAAAAACAACTTGACTAAAGGTAACAGTCTGACCAGCTGCACAATAGAAAAAAGACTAGAATTGGCTGTATGGTACCTTTCAAACTACACTTATAGAATGGTGTCTTCACTAAAGTTAATTTTTAAGCATTTAAAATGAATGTGTGAGAAAACAGAAAATGTAAGTTTCATAAACCTGGCCTGCCAAATTAAGATAGTGCCAAAAAAGAAAAAAAACCCTGTCTGTAAAGATAGTTCAGTAGAATACACTGAGGTCCAATTAAATTCATTGTTGCAATAGAAGGGAGAATAAGTGACTACGCTAGTGTTATTGTCAGAAAGTGAGATCTCTGGAGTAGAGATCCTAGGCCAGCAACAGCATTCATAGCAGCATGATCATCCATCGTAAATTTGTCAAGATTTACTAGAGGAAAAGGGTTAAATAGTATATAAGTCTTTCTTAACCATTGATTAAGTAGATCATTATTAGGATCTTTTATTCATGTTAAGAGGGCAACTTTCACTGAAGTCTTACTACAGAGACAGTTTTCCACAAGGAATTTTTCTATGCTTAGGATCTCTCTTAGGTATATAAATAAAGAGCAAATACCATTGTAAGGATCAGTGTTTATGTGGTTTCCATCATTATTTTTCAGCCTATTTTCTATTGACTTTCAAATTGTTATTCTCACTCTTGAGAGAGAACTACACAAAGGTGTTAGAAATTGTTTGAAAATTGAAAACCTTGCCAGCAATTGATTTTCAGCCTTGACATTGGTTCTAACTCATATTCTTTGTCAAGTTACCCCATAAATAAACAGAATTTTACTCTTTAACATTTTTTTGTTTTACACCACCACAAAATTTTATTCTAATAAGAATAATCATAAGGGACTTAAACCTCAATTGCATGTCTTCTGACTACTAACATTCACATAGAGGGTGTACATGCAAAATAAATATTGGCAATTAGGAGACTCAATTCACTGCCTAGAAATAATCAGTTGAAGATGTACATTTAACTATAATTTTATTTGGTAAACAGTTCAAAAATGAGTTTGCTATCAATTGCTGGAAAGTATGAAATAAAATTGAATTCATGAGTTATGGTGATATATTAAAAAATAATCTGCCAATTTTAGCCATTTTTAGATTCCAAGAATTTATGAATAAATGTCCTCAGAATTAAAATTATAAAAAGATACAAAGAGTAGAGAAATATAACCATTTGACCATGTGATTGGTTACTCATATGTTAAGAATGCAAAAAACCAATTATTTTGGAAGGTAATAATGTTTACCAACATCTAGTGGTAGCAACTAAAATTTGCTTTGCTAATAAATGTAACTTATAAATAGTCAGACAGAGAAAAAAAATTACCCTCATGAGCCTTGTCAAACACAAACTTCGCCAACTTTGGTATAACTTCCGTATCAGTTTCTGATTCAAAGTTGAACCCATTTCGAATCAAAGTCTCTTTTAAAACCTGATGAGATAGAAAAGAAACATTAGAAGAAATCAAACCTTGGGTCAAGGCAGACTTCAATTATGGTTATAAAGTAAAGGTTAATTGAAAGAGTGCTAAATTGACAACTAAAAAGGCTTGCCTTTTTCACAACTCAAATGTGACATTGCGAAGGAGATATGGCATCCATCAAGAGGATGCAGAGTTATCAAACAAACAAAAAAAAATTAATACATTAAGCAAGGATAAAAATCAACAATACATCACAGTAGAAACCAAATTAACTGAGACAAAACAAAACACCAGGAGAAAACAGGCATTAAAAATGAATAGGTGGGGCATACACTTAAGGATTGAGAGAAAAAGCAAAAGGTAACAGACAATGGACATTAGAGTGAATGTGGGTGATGATGGTGAGTGTTTAGCTATCTACATCATTTTAAGAGGGAGTAAAAATATCAGCTGAATTACTTTAAACATAAAGAATGACAGTTAACAGTCAAAGGATCAGGGTTGGTATATATACAAGTGTACGAGTGATTGCCATATTCATAGTGATACAACGCAGATTCCTATTTTTATAGGAGTATATATGCAAAAGCCCCTTTCCAAAAGTCATGATGTCAAGAGACCATTCAGCAAAGAATATCAGTTTCTTAGAATAATCAATGTAAAGTACATTGATGAATCAATATAGCATAACTGACATAAAGTCATCAGAGTAAAGATAAAATTTAAGAGTACCCAAAAACACAATGGCAATATACATACTTCAAACCAAACTAAAATATTTAATTGCCCTGAAAGAACACTTTAGACTTTAGATCTTCTAGTGATCAAGCTCACCATAATATTCAACAAGCCAAAGATTACAGAACTAAGACATTCATCCAAGTATCAATTCACACTGAATTTAGAATAGGTGATATGAATGTTACAAAGGTTTTTCACTGGGCAGAAACATCATCCATAGCACAACACTAGATCAAGAAGACTCAAGCAAAGAAACAACAAAGCAGAATACATGCTAATTCCAGGACAAAAACTTTTATTGAATATAGTTAAATACTTAATTACTTGACCCACATTCTCTGACTTCAAAGAGCTTAAAAACTAAAAATAAGAAGCAGAATTAATGTTATTTTCATGAATTAAGAGACTTCATTGTTAAACAAACCTCATAGTTAGTTATAATGCCGTTGTGAACAACAATAAATTCATTCCATGCACCGGATGACTGCGGATGACTGTTTCTTGGGGAAGGCACACCATGAGTGGCCCAACGTGTGTGCGCAATTCCAGCGTGAACAGAAAATGGTTTCTCTAAATTCAAATCCATAGCATCAACCTCTGTAAAAGAACATAGGAACTCATTTTGTTTTACGTAAAAGAATTCAGACATTAAGTTGCTCAGAAAGTAAGATCAGAGAAAATGAACACAGTATGACTAAGGAAGAAAGAAATGCAGCCTAAACTAATAAATTTAATCACAAATCAATGCAGCACCACAAAATGGAGGAGCAAAGATGCAAATTGCTGTCCTTCCAATAACACCTATCGCACATATAGCAAAAATCAGGCAAATGCAAAATACTAGACCTTCACTGCCAATGTCATAACTAAATCCACTATCCACAACAATTAGAAACTAACTGACTTGACTTTATATTTCCAGAAATAGCACTTAGACAGCCAGATTTCTTTCTAATATAAGCTAAGCACATCAAAAGAACACAATGAAGGGGATGGTGCAATTGCCAAAACTAATCACCAAATAGCATGAAAGTGGCATTCATGGAATACAACCAGATGTCAGAAGTATAAAATTTTAAAAAAGAATAGTAAATCATCAAAAAGAAAACAAACCAAAATCTAAAAACCCCAGAATTCAAAATTCCACCAGGACCATAAAGTCCAAAAAACAAACCAAAACAAACAAACAAACAAACAAATAAATCATCAAATCCAATAAATCCAAACACAAACACCAAACTCAAAACTCACATGAAAACCAAGAACAAAACACGATCAAACCCTCACCAGCGTAGACGGATCCAACAAGTGACTCGATCTTGCCCTCCTGCCTGAAAACCAGAGGAAATGCAGACTCATAGGGGGCCTCCTTCAGAGAAACCTCCACAGCATCAAGATCAGAGTCAATCGCGATCCCAGATGAATCATAGCCACGGTACTCAAGTCTCCGGAGGCCATTGAGGAGCACCTCGAGGATGTACCTCCTCTCCCTCTCTACATTGTAGTTCAAATATGCAAAAATACCACACATCTCGCTCTCTCAATCCCTTCAAGCTCTGGATTTCTCCCCCAAATTCCAAAAACCCTAGAGATGATTGAGGTGATGAATTTAGGGATTTGAAAACGGAGTAGTGACTACGAACAGCGGTTGAAACTGGTCTGAGAGGGAACGGCATTGACCCACGTGGGAAACGTGGCCGTCGCCTCGGGATCGTCTAATGGAAAGGTAGATGTTGTCTTGGGATCGGGTTCGATGTGAATGTACGGTTGGATTGTGGTCATGAGGTCAATGAGAGGCGACTGCGTGGATAACTGGGACTGGTTTAACGTGTTCCAGCTGTCGAGTGGGACCGGGATGGACGGATAAGGTAAACACGTGGGTTGGAACCGTATAAATTGGTCGTGACGCGAGACACGGGAATTCGAAGGATAACGTGGAAGGAACCGTCGAAAATGCTAATTTTACATAAATTTAGAATTTCTTTTTTTTAGTGGAGTTGTCAAATGAGATATTATTGGAATTGATAAATAAAAATTATAATTATAAAATTATCAAAACTCTTGTTGCAGACCTTGGACTTTTTTTTTTTTTTACTTTTATTTTCTGAATAATATGTTGTTTGGATCTAATTAAAATTAGTTCCGGGGTACTGATATGATAAATGAAATATTAGAATAATAAAGCATGCACTCTTATATTGCTTAGGTGGTGTTGTAAAAAAATTTTGGGATTGGATGGCGTTATCTTTATTTACATTAGAGACAAGATAAAATGAAAAATGGTTTATAATAGAATTAAATTATATATATATATATATTATAAATAAGTCACAAACCAGCTCCATTTTAAAAAAGTGAAGGTGTACAAATATAAAATTTAGGTATAATACCATCCCTCTACTTTTCTCCCTTTTCTTTTGCTCTCTCTACTCAGAGATGTTCCCACTAATCCCTCTATTTTTGAAAATGTGTCTATTTAGTTCTTATACTCTTAGTCTCTTTCTAACTAGCCTCTTTATTTTTGAAAAAACAGAAATAATTGGGTTATTTTCAAGTGTAGAGTTGCGAATGAGATTGAGGGGGACTTCATCCCCTCAAAACCTAGATTGCTCATGCCCCCCAATTTTGAGGGGCATGAACATTTTTTGCCTTTTAATTACTATTTTACCCTTAATGGAAAAAAATTATTTTTATAATACACCCAATATCTCCTATAATTAAATCACTCTTTAATTAAATACATTCTATAATTAAATCACTCTTTAATTAAATTAATTTTTGCCATTAAAATATTTAATTATCATACTTAAATAAAAAATATTTAAACATTTAATAATCATAATTAAGATAAAATTTGAACTTATTTTAGGAAAGTAGAAATTTTGTCTATTTCATCTCACATTTTTAGAAATGCAGTTAAAATGTATTATTTAATTAAATATTTAATTATAGAAATTTAATTGGATAATACTTAAATGAATTAATTATTTTAATTATTATAATAAAAATGTATAATAATTAAAGTGGATTTTTATTTAAAATATTTAATTATAATAATTAAAATGAATAATTTTGCTTAAATTATTTTATAAATTAAAAATTAATTATCCTTCAATATAATTAACCTATTTAAAATTTTATTTAGAAAATGAATACATCAATAACTTATTTAAAAAATAATATAGAAATTAGAGCCATTTAATAATTATTTCTTTTACAATTAAGATATATTATTCAATTAAAATATTAGAAGGGTATAAAAGTAATTTTACTACAATGTTCTACTATCGCCTCTCATATTCCTATCACATCCCCTCAAACCAAACATTACTTTTATTTTTATCCCCATCCCCATACTCCCATTCCCTTCTAACCAAATGGATCCATAATGCTCATTGAAAGGAGAGCGGTTGGTATCTTCCTTGATAGGAACGGGAACAACCTTCGGGCTTTTTTTCTTTACCACACAAACTTAAGGCTACCCCCGCCATTGATATTGTGGTGGTCCTGGTGGATTTTATCTCAATTCTTAATATGTAGGTGATTCTAGTACTCATGTGTGCACAGATCTCGTCTTTACTTGTTCCACTGAGGTTTGCGCACGCACTCTACCTTAATTGTCTAGCCCACATTTTAACAATAAAACAAAACAAAACAAAATAAAATATATATATCAAAATGCATTTTGTGGGTGAACAAAAAGACATTGAACAGTTGATCATCGATTTAGTATTCGGGTTTTTTTACCCAAATTTTCCAAGTACCCGATCCAAAAAAAAAAAAATGAATCAGTAGCCGAACCAAATTTTTAAGGGACTGTTTGGATAGCAAAAGATTATGTCACAATCCGTACAATAAACTATAATTTAGAGAATTATGCCATATTCTGAAAATTATGTCATATTGGTTGTTTGAACACTTAATTTGGAATATAGAATTACAGTATAATATGGGTTTTATGGCATAAAAAAATATTTCATTGGGAGTAGAATATTTTTTTATCGTAATTGTGTGGCAGTCCGACCACCATCCGATCAGCCTCATGCAACTCGCCGGCGGTCCACCGATGGTCCAATGATGGTCCAGTTGACCTCCGGCGACCGGCCATCGGTCCACCGACATTCAATGATGGACACTTAATTTGGAATATAGAATTATGGTATAATATGGGTTTTATGGCATAAAAAAAATATCACTGGGAGTAGAATATTTTCTTATTGTAATTGTGTGGCGGTCCAACAACCATCCTGTCAGCCTCATGCGACTTGCCGGCAGTCCACCGATGGTCCAATGATGGTCCGGCTGACCTCCGGTGACCAGTCATCGGTCCACCGGCGGTCCACTCACTGTCCGTCCGGCCTCCGGCTACAGTAGACACTAATCACCAGTTCATCGGCTATCTTGAAGCGATCCGACCACCAACTAGGCGGTCTCCGATGACCGATCGAGAGTTATAATTTTTTTTATTTTGTTAAACCAAACACTCATTCTGTAATAATTACTTGCACTTCTTACATAATAAAATTATGCTCATATTATTTTATTTGGTACCCAAATAGGTCCCTAAGATAAACCGGATTGAATCCAAGTTGGGAGAAAATAAAAATCTGCATATCCGATTTTCAATATATATATATATATATATTAATAATTTTAAAATTTGCATCGTGTAAAAGTAAAAAATTCTTAATTCATAATCTAACCCTTTAAGAGTTATACGTATAAATTAATAAATTAAATTTTATAATTGCCAAAACTAAAAAATCCAAATCCTTAATCTTATTAATTTAATAGTTATTTATATATAATAAATTTAAATTTTAAAAGGAGCTAAATATATATATATATATATATAAATCCAATTCCCTTCATTATTGATGACATTTTCGAAGCTTCTGAATATATTTTTTTTTTGTATTCCTTATAATTGATAAAAAAATTTATTATTTTTGTTATGTAAAGAATAATATAAGATTTTAATTTTTTTAAATTATAAATTTGTTATATTTATTTTTTTATGTAATGTTATTATATAAAAAAATCATAAGCCTAAAACTTAAGTTTGATCCGGATATCAGAAATCTAATCAGGTTTAACTTGAGTACCCAGTTTTTGCTTTAAATCGGGTCAGATATAGGTCAAGTTTTTGAACTAGTATTCGATCTGGTTTTGTAAACCGGATCGAATATCCAATTTTTCTCACCACCATTGATTCCCTAAATGTGTTTTTTTAATATAATCCTCCATTTTTTTTTTAATTATCAACAAATCCTTATTTAAAATTTATTCACCAACATAAATTTTAAAGCATCACAAGCCTACCGTGGTGAGTGGACCTTTTAAAAATAGTAAGATATTGGTTTTTTTCACGAACACCTTCAAAATTACAAAAAAAAAAATGTTTTTGTATTTTTTTTTAACAATTTTTAAGTTATTATTAATTTTTAAAAGTTATATTATTTTTTTAACCCCAGTTATTTTGGAAAAAAATATGTTGTTGTTGTTATTTATACTGTTTTACTATTGACATATTATTTTTTTAAAATAATCACAAAAGTTAAATATTTTTTTAAAAATCTTTTTAAGTTATATTTTTTAAAACTTATTTTTTTAATTGTAATTATTTTTTTATTATTATTATTATTATTATTATTATTATTATTATTATCTATACACATATTTCAAATAGTTATATAATTTGATCGGAGAGGTTTCAAGGAAGATATTTAAAAAAAAAATTTTTAAGAATTTTCCTTATTTGTGATATTAGTAATGATAAATGCTTAATTCTATTTTTTTTTTGTTTGTATTAAATGTTCGAAAACATTTCAAATAAATTATAATTATTAAAAAAAATTTTATTTTGTATGATAAAAGCATACTAAGAATTTATATATTGTTTAGATTATAGTATGAGTCATTTGGGTAAAATCTAGGTTAACAAAAATATTTTTAAATATTAATTTTGAATTATTAACTATTTTTTAATTATATGATAAGTAATTATATATATATATATATATAATTTATAATATTGTTGCTATTTGTTAGTTAAATAATTTGAAGAAAAGAAGCAAATTGTTAAACATTTTTTGTTAAATTAAATATGGTATTAATAATTGAAATTTTTTAATTACGCTTATTTGTTTGTGTAGTAAATGTCTACGAGACTTTCCAAAACTATATATATCAATAGTTTTTGTTAGTGCAACTGCACTATAATTGGCATAAATGGTGACATGGCAAGGCATGGTGACATGGTAAGGAGTCTTGGATTGGAGACAAATATCTTAAGAGATCTTGTAAAAACTATTTTTGGTAATGTGTTACAACTTCAAGACAAGAACATATCAAGACCATATTTAAGTGATTTGATTGAAGACTAAATATTGATGGAGCTTAATTAAAGAAATACCTATCAATGGTATGATTGAAGGCTATTGAAGGTATGATTTGAAGAAACCTTAATAGGTATGATTGAAGACTATTAAGGGTATGAAGACTTGCCTATTGTTGGCATGATTGAGATGATTGATTGAAGATCTTTCTTGGGAATATTTGAAAACCAAACTTTGATGAATTGAAGATCAAGTTTGGAAAGTTTCATGAACACGCACAAGGACGTGCGCCCCTTGCGAGGGGCTGTGTGGCGAGGAACTGAGGAGGTTGGCTAGGTGCCGGTAGTCGGGATTGGGAGATCGAGCTGCACTGACTCAGACCAAGCATGACCGGGAGGTTGATGGGTCTTGATGTCATTTGCAACATAACCAAAACTCAGTCAAGTCAGCAGTCAGGGCTATGCTGCAATTCATGTTACAACAGGAGTTGCAACAGTTAATTTTGGAAGGTTTTAAATTAGTAGCCACGAATATTATAAAAGAGGTATGGACTATATTTGGAACGTTGAGGCGTCTATATAAGCTACCTTGCTTTGAGATTGGGTGTGACTCTTGAGTAGGAGAGTGTGAGGGCACTAGATGATCTAGAGAGGGTAGTGATCTTTTTGTGAGAGTGAGTGACAAAGTATTTGTATTCAATTATTTTCACCTCTTCCAGTGGATTGTTTATCTCCAGGCTTGGCCCCCTAGACGTAGGCAAGTGGACGCCGAACTAGGTTACCAATCTTGTGTGTCTCCTTTTTTTTTTTTTTGGTTTGTGCGAGTTCTCTATGAGTGTTTGAGTGTTCTCTAAACTCACAAACCACACCGGCGGAACAAACAGTTTTCATTAAATGGAGTTATTTAATCATGGTTTTCATTGTACGTTTGTATACAATATTAGCTTAAAACTCTCAAGAATATAAAAACCCGATGCAAAGTGAGGGAATTTGCTTTGTTATTATTATTTTAGTTGAATAACTTGTTTATAATTTAAGAAACAACAATTGCATTCATGTGCAAATAGAAAATAGTCTAATACATCCATCACTTTTTGTACATTACATATTTATATCCCATGTTGGACAAGTAGTTCCATAATGTCCGAGCTGTTTACATAAAGACTATAAATTATACTTAGTAGGATCAAAGTTTTTATGTGCATAAGTCTATGCCTGATCTTTAGTCGTCTTACGGTCCGTCGTCTTAGGGGTGAAACATCTTTAGCCCAAGCACATGTTGCCAAAACAATTTAAATAACAAATACGTTTTAAAAACATGCAGAATAATTCATATTTAAATAATAATAATTTTTAATATAATTGTGGTCTTAAAAAAATATAAAAATGTTGAAAATTATTATTATTTATAAAATCTACCTTAAACAACAACGATGTAATAATAATAATGACATTTTTAAATAATAAATGCAGTTAAAAAAATAACTTTTTAAAAGTTAATAACAGGAAAGTACCTAATAATCCCTCTATAGTTTGCATAATCCCAATAGATCTCTGCAAGTATTGGTATCCCTAAAAGGTCACTCCTTTTTATTTTGTTTCTTTTTCGGCCTATATGTTATTAACGGAGGCTAAGATGCCGTTATATGGGGATGGAAATAATTGTAATTCCCCTGCTCACTTTTCCCATCTTCTCAACCGCACGAAATGATGAAAAGGACCCTCTAAATCTCCTTGGGAACCACTTGTTGGCATGTCAACGATTGGCGAGGCGAAGCATTGGGATGCGCACAAGAAACCCTTGGCCTTCTTCTTATTGTGGTGAAACCCCTGGAGATCATGTTTTTTTGTTGTCGTTTTTCTTGCAAAACCTCGCCTTCGAGTTCTCTATAGCCTTCCATCCTCGGTTTTGAGTTGTCTGAAAACCTCTCCTTCAAGGGCTTCAGTGAACTGAAGATTGGCGACTTGCTTCAAGGAAAAACCTAGCTAAAAGGTGAGAAGACATTCTTGGGCTACCATCGAATGAGGGCTATCTAATTTCTTTATTTCCTGTGTAATATTGTTTGCTTCTTATGTGAAATTCAACAATTTGTGCCGTGTAGATTGCAATGTTTGTCATTTTGGTTGTGCATTTTCTGTGTATCATTTGTTGTTTAATGTGTATAATATTATTTTTAACTCGGTATGTGCATTTTTTTTTAACCACAATAGAAGATGGCAACAATACTTTTCATTGTGGAGGAGGATACATTTTGTGAAGCTCATTGTGGTCTACTTCATGACAATCTTCTTCTTCCATAATACTTCTCTGAATGCACCACCAGTCACAGCAAGGTATGCTGATGAGGCCTCGCTGGACCATTACGCCTGGGTGCATGCTATTCACAGGTGACTGATGGATGATGTCCCTATGGCAGCCACCCGTGTGTAACTTCAGTATAAAGGAAAGTACACCACGACAGTCTACATAAAAATGTGCTCCATTGATCTGATCATCTGTTCTATGAGGTCACGGGCAGTGTCACAAAAATATGATTGGGCCAGACACCCCGTATAATGTGTTATGGGGAGTCCAGTTTCATAAACACGGCATCTATCAGCCCACTATTAAAATCAATCAAAGGAAAACAAGTAAGTTTGCCTTCTTTCTGTGTAAAATGTTTGCTAATTTGATGTAATGAGTTGTTTCATGTGTATATTAATGGTTTCATGTGTATTATAATGGTTTCATGTGTATAATATCTTGTTCCTATGTAATATATTAGTTTACTATGTAATATCCTCACTTCCTGTGTAGAAAACGTAATTAATGTCTAGTGTTTCATTTTTATGTGTATATTTTAGATTAACTGTGTATGATATACTGACAACATTGTAATTGTTGCATGTTTCCTTCGTAGTTCTTCGAACTTGTGCCAGCTAATAATGAAGAGAATGTATTAGCTGGCAATGTCAGGAATCAGACCCGCAAGCAAACCTCTAAGAGATTGTCCGAACCTAGCGAGTCAAAAAAGAGGACCCGACAACCAACAATGGCCACGAGGCTATTGAAAAAAAAATAATTCCCTAATCAACTCTGGGAATGAACCAAGAGCTGAGCCAGCATAGAAGCGAGCTCAGGATCATTCCCCCAACAACTCTGAGAAAATCGACCACCATCAGTCCTAGCTTGAGAGGTCGGACAATGTTTCGTAAGATGATGATGACATGTGGTGGTTATTGCAGCAAATACTACTTGAGTTCTATGAACTGCAAGCTTGTATTGATAAGCGTGACGCCAAAGATGTAAAGAGAAAGAGGGGCTACTCACAGTCACCGCCTCTGGATTCTAGCACCTATGTGTCACCAATGGATATCGGTGGTCCTCCTTGTTCAAGTCCGTCCCCTAGTTCAGGTACGAGGTTCAAATGGGTAGTGCGGTCTTGGAAAGGCCGATTTGGCTAGCATAATGCAAAGATGACTAGCAATGAGGAAATTGTTTGCCCCTCATGAGATCGTATCTTACTCGGATGTTGAGGTGCCACCGATAGGAAGTCACCAACAAATGATAGTTCAGTCCTCGTAGATGACATTCCTACTCCCGAGGTCCCTCATGATGAAATTCATTCTCCTGTCCCTCCTAATCAGGCCCCAATTGCCAGCCCTATTTTGGTAATAGCCGAAGAGACTCCCCCCAAGCATGTTACGTGACACACGGCTTTGTTAAACACAAGTCAAGCCAATCCAATAGAATTTTTGACGAAGAGGCCTTCACCAAAGCGAGCCCCAATCACAAAGACTGTTGCGATCTTATCAACAAGAAAGGAATTATCAAGCGAAAAATATACTTGCCAAAACGTAGTGGATAATAAAAATTTTTAATGGCAAGTAAACATAATAAAACCCTAACGGACACCAAAACTAGGATTAAAATCTAAATAAATAGATAATTAAATATTTTGCCTTTATTTTAATGATGATTATGAACATACCCTTGTTTCCTCAAAATCGAAAAGAACTACGAATCACGACTCCCCTCTACAATCATGTACACACGAACACCTCTGGGAATCAAGTAGGTATGCTAGTACCTAAAGAAACAACGCTTGTTTCTTGGTTTAAATAGCAAGTACCCGAGATCGATCAACGAAACACAAGAGAAAAACAACTTTCCTCATGGTCTCGAGATCCAATCTGCAGAGAAGAGAAAAGGGATTGTAGGCGCTGTGGCGACAGGTTTCGGTGGCTGGCACTGGGGCAGATTCCGGCGGCGGGCGCCGGCGACAGTGTCCAAGGAAGAAAAGGAGTGGGTGACGGCTAGGTTTCTCAAGAGACTATCTCTCAATCACTCTATTGTCTCTTTTTCATATTAAGGTTAGACCATCTATTTATGAGAAAACCCTTCACTCCTAATCAAATTAGGACTCTCTTCTTTATTTGATTAATTAAATCATTTTAATTAACCAAATCTATTAGATTGAATTAACACTTAATAAGACTCAACTTGAATAAGCTATTTGGTCCACCTAATTGGGATTTTCACCAAAACCCTAATCAGGTGGTCCAATGAGTAACAAATACTAAACCTTGATCCCGATGTTCTAAGTGTACGATCCTGTAGGTCCATTTAACATTGGCAATGAGCTTAAACAACTTTAACGCTCATAAATCATAATTATTCTCTAATAAGATAATACGATTATCCAATATTAAACGAAGGTCAATTTTGAGAATTAACGGAACCTATCAGCGACCTCATACAGTCCTTTGCCACTAAATATCTTAATTAGCATAAGGCATGGAGCGAGTCACCCTTATTTAATGTTAATTAATTTCTTGATCTCTTGTTGAACTAACTAGGTCAAGTAAATGATAACTCTTATCATTTCTCTTAGGCGTGGTCACGCACTACTCAGTCTCACTAATCAAGTGCCCTGTGATATTCACTCTATCTACAGAGATGGGAAAATCCCTTCACTTCACTCATGTCTTTCAGTATGAACCGTGACATGCCCAAACAAACTTGTACTTGCCACTCAGTTACGAATGATGTTAGGCGTAAGTTAAAGCATGTATGGATGCATCTAAGATTTATAGTGATTTCAAGTCGAAGGATTCGAGTACAAGGATTGCTTGAGAAAAACACTTATGACTTTATAACCATGTAGTGTTCTCAAGAGAGGATCGATCCAAGTACACTGTTCCCTAATATGTATCCATGTTCTTTGATTGATATCCCATATCCTATGACCCATAAAACAAGGCCATCTCAGAAAAGACATACTAGTCTTAATTTATTTTCATTCACATGAAAATAATCGATTAGGGACATTTAGAATATTGTTCAAGTTTATGCTTCATGATTTTACTATCTAAATCACGCATTTGATAACTTGAGTGGAACCAATATTCAAGGATATTTTATCTTATTAACTATGCATAGAAATAATAATAGATAAAATGATGCCTCATAATAATTATCCATATAATAAGAGTTAATACAATGTATTGGGGCTAGGGCTTACACTAATAAAGACACCATCAAAGAGGGCCCCACCAAAGAGAGTCCAAGTGAAGAAAGCTGCATCGAAGAGAGAGCTCCAAGAAAGAGGGTCTCTCCACAGAAGAAAAAAACCCTGCACAAATAGAATCCTGCTCAACTGACGTATCACAAGCGGAAAAGGATGCATTACACGCTATTGACATACTAATTGAGTCTCTCAACGGTTTGAGGAATTATAAACTAGCAAAGGAGGCGCTTACGCTGGTCGCATACCAAGATCGAGCAGAGGGTCAGGTCTACCATGAGGATCAAAAGAAGTCCGAAATAGGCTTTCTCCCAAAGAAAAAGAACTATCCATCTTTCAGCAGGCTAAACAAAATCGAATAAGCAGCGGTCTCGATCTACCTGAACACGCGTGTTGACAGGTGATTTTTTTTTATATGTATGGTATGGATTTTTTATATTAAGAAGTGTTTATGAAAACATAGTGTAATATTATGCTTTCATGTGTATGTTTTCCTATTCTTGTGTAAGTATTATGTTTTATTGTGTATAACTACCATTTTATGAGTAACATATAGCTTTTCCGTATGTAATATAATTTTCATGCATAGCATATATGTGTTACGTCCTCCTTGAAGAAAAAAATAAAATGTCCTCAATGATGTTGTGGAGGCCCTCATCCTCAATGATCCGTGAGGAATTGCTGACAAATCCCATGGCTTTCAAGTAGCATGTTGTTGTCACGCGACCTCTAGTGCTTGCTATGAAAAAACTTTAATTTGCTACGGATTAGGCATTATACATGATGGAGGATGTCATATACGAGAACAAGATCGCCAAACTTATACTTATGTCAATCGTCCTCCATGGTCATTACCATTTGCTCATTCTTGCCATTCGAAAGGAAAAGGACATACACTACTCGTCACTTAGGTCAGACATTTATGACGCTGACACCATAGACATGGTAGGTGATTTAAAAATAATTTCAAACCTTGAATTCTCTTTTATTGAGTCAGTAATAAGTTACGTTTAACATTTCAACTACATCTCTTAGAATTATGCATAAAAAATAACACTGGCTATAACATATTTCAACACCTTCCACTTGGGTATGTGCGGAACTGCCCCAGTAAGAATCCGAGAGTGTTGATTGTTTGATATTTTGTGTGCGTTATATGGAGCAAATTCTAAATGCAAAAGAGTTGGATTTACCTCAGTTGGGCGTCCCATTCCTCTGACTCCATTATGTCGCATAGATACTCGTTGACGGTATACAGAAAAAAATTATGCCTAGTGCGGATGTGAAGAAGGATGATGCCAGAAAAAAGGATGACGCTAGTGAGGAGACTACCGTCAGGGACAAGAACGCTACTGAAAAGGAGGACACAATGGTAGACTTCAACGTTGAACCTGATTACAGTTTCACGGACAAAAATGTGCAGAGTTATGACATTAACCTAATATAAAAGTCCTATTGTTGTTGCATTCCTCTTTCATGTAAACATTAGTATTTCAATAACTTTAGTCTCCATATAAATAATTGTAATTTTTTTTTGTTGTTTGTAAATTAAAACATTACGTATGCAATTAATTACAAAATCATCCATAAATCTGAAGTTTACACAACAAATAATGCACATCAACATAAAATGCTAAACATGAAATGGCTAATAATACACATGAAACATAAATAATACACATGAAACAGATATAATACACAATAGAGGGAATTAATCTGAAGTTTACACAACAAATAATGCACATCAACATAAAATGCTAAACATGAAATGGCTAATAATACACATGAAACAGATATAATACACAATATACGGAATTAATACACATGAAATAAAAGTAATACATAGGAAACATAAGTAATATATAGGTAGGTACGCAACTACACAAAAACAACAAAACATGCATAGTTAAGCCTAATATTGACAAAAACTGAACGTACCAAAAATAAAAACAAATAACAACCACTGGCATTATGTATAGTCCGCTATGAGTGCATTACATGATTGACGATTATGTCCAGTTTGATGGCACCAACTATAAATGTAAATTGTACAACCTTGACTCGATTATCTTCCTTCTTGGACTATTGTGCAGTTTCTTTGATATTGGCGACCGAATTCAGAATTCATGTTTGTCATCAGATAGCTTGTTACTGTTAGAAATTGGGTATATTGGGTTGATATACACACGACAATACCATTCGACTGTGAAGTAATCATCTACGTAGCAATGAGCATTCGTGTTTGTTTCCATAATCGCGACACATGCATACTTGCATAATAGACCATGTACTTCCCATATTTTGTAGAAGCCCAGACCTGGAGGTTGACTACACTATTGTGGTCATCAACCACTTTGTTCGTGTCTTCACCGGATCTACCCACCTGTAGAAAATGACTATCCTCAACAATTTGTTCAACTTTCTTTCGTATCTCAGGGCGAAGGTGTGTTTCCAACAATTTGACTATCTGTATTTTTCTGCCAACATATTTATAAGTTTAAACCTACGGATGAACACAGTATACACAATATTTATTATACAATAACTTCATATCGTACATAGGAACAATAAATATTACACAGAAGCGTACCCAAAATACACACAAACATATCTCAATACACAACAATGAATGACACTACCTAGAAAATTTTTGTATGTGTATAGTGAGCCTAACCTTATGGAATCAACCATGCCTATTACTAGTAGATGGCGCACCTCTTTAATCTAGACATTGAAGGATTCTTCCATATTGGAGTACATCTCGCACGATCGCATTCCTTTAAATAAAAAGTTTGACCAATGATCAACATTGAACTTCTGTAGCAACCAAGCATGCGTGTTGCCTGATGTACATGCAAGTTCACAAACTGCATCATAAAACTCTTTCGATGTATACACGTACACAATTTTGATGATTACTACCCAACGCTGCTCTCTCAAAGTTTTCCCGAGCCTAGCGTTGGTCTTCATTCAGTTCACCTCCAAGTGTCATAGGCAATAACCATGCAGCGATGAGAGAAAGACTCCCGCGATGGCATTAACTAAATCCTTGGATCGATTTGAGATAAATGTTACAATTTTATCATAGTTGTTTTTACTGTACAAGGCCTCCCCAAGAGTAGTAAGAAACAACGGCTAGGATTAAAAATAAAAGCAATGGCTAGGATTTGATTAAGGGGTGGGGCTCACAATCTCCCCTCCTTTAAAAGAGTTTAGTCCTCTAAACTCAAATGTGCTCCGTCGAAGCTTACTTCCAGTCAGATTCAGACCATTCTATAGTGTGTGTCACGCCCCGACCCGCGGGCCCACGAGACGCGACAATCGCCGCAGCAATCCCGAGGAGGGATACCCCGCCACTCAACCCTCGGGGATGCCGCAAGGCTAATCAACACACCGGAATTCAACAATATACATATCGCGGATATAGAGCAGAGAAAAAACAATGTTACACAACGAGCGGTAACAACAACAACAACAACAACAACAACAACAACAACAACAACAATAGGATACGGGGAAATATAGAGGGTTCACAAAATACGAGGAAACAACCCTAACAACGATGAGGAAATGGTAATACAGAAGTTTAAGAGTATTTAAATACTAAACCATGCAACAAGGTTTTCTACACACTAGTGGATCCATAGGTCTTATAACATGTTCCATGACAATAATAACATACATGAGCCGAAGAAAATACAACGAGATGATAGAATAGTAGTAAATGCCGATCTGATCGCCACACGGTCACACCTACTACACCCGCGATGCGGGAGGAAGAAAGAGGGATGAGTAACTCAAGTTACTCGAGTGAGGAGGATTAGCACAACCTTAGCGAGAAAAATACACCAATGACAAAAAAATAATAATAATGAATCATCAAAATAAATGTTTTACCAAAGTGATACAAGTTTAGAAACATTATTACATATAATAGAAGCCTTCAAGAGAATTAAAAACATACTAATACCAAGAAAACTCTTTTTTTACCCCAACTAGGGTTTACAACACAAAAAAATCATAAAAGCATGGTTTTTAAATACAAGTAAAACAACAAAAATATCATGGGTTTGAAATAAATAAACACAATACCCAACACTCACCCAACATAATATGGTCTAGAAAACTCTCTAAACCTTCGCCGTGGCCATGGCTGGAGTTCGAGCCGCCAAAGGTACTCATGCCCTTGACGTTGACCCATCGAGTTCACCGGTTGGTGACTCGGCTACCGATGAATATCGATCGGGGCTCTACACTCCCCACCGAACCCGGCCCTCGTAGTAATCGGCCGGTCGACACGCCACCTCAATAGGGTCGGCCGTGAAGACCGCCCTACGCGATGGGATATCACCAAAACAATCACCACAATAAAAATACAACTCCACTCGAGTACAATATCCATCCATGATCATAAATCAAGAATACCTCGGCCATTTGCACGAGGACAAGATAAACACATAAGCAAAGCCCAAACTTTTAACACAAAATAATTTTGCAAGTCCCAACACAAGCAACAACATGGAAATCCTTTTCCTTTCAACAATCCAAAAATTTGCTTCAAGCCTAGGATTTCACCAAATCAAAGATTTTCCATAACAAAAACTCAAGTTTCAAACAAAAATAAAGATTTCACAAACTCATGGATACATATATCAATCA
This sequence comes from Dioscorea cayenensis subsp. rotundata, assembly GCF_009730915.1. NCBI lineage: Eukaryota > Viridiplantae > Streptophyta > Magnoliopsida > Dioscoreales > Dioscoreaceae > Dioscorea > Dioscorea cayenensis. The sequence goes on from NC_052479.1 coordinate 5,291,312, forward strand.
CAATTTCCACGATAACAAAACAAAAGCCAAAAAGAGACATCCAAGATTTGCCTCAACAATAATTATCATTCACCAAATTACCAAACAAGTATAAATCAATAAAAACTTACTTAAAACATGAAATGCATATATATATATATATATATATAGCTATTAGCATTCTTCTAATAAAGCTATGCTAAAATAATTCCACTCACGAGGATCGTGCAATTTATCTTCCTCGTAAGCTACTCCTCGGCTAAGCCTTTGCCTCGAGCCAAGACTTCTTCTCCTTGCCAAAAGCATAACAAAACACCACAAAAATTAGCAAAAAAACAAACAAACAAGAAAAACCCTAAGTTTTTCTAACAAAACCACTCTAATTCGATCCTAAGATTAGCTCAAAACTAGGTTTTAAAGGTTACCAATGAATTCCTAGGGGTTTTTAGCTTCAATCTAATCCGAAGAAATCAAAGAAACAACTAAATATTGCCGGTGCTACGAGTAACCTCGGAATTGCTACGGATAGAAAACCGAGCCCTATACTATGGTTTTCTCCCAATTTACAACTCTAAATCACAAATTTTCTTCTACAACATTCTCACACAAGATCAACAATTCAATGGCTTCAATTTAAACCTATAAACATGCAAATCCATGGAGAAATTCTAGGTTTTTGAAAAAACTAAAAACAAGGAAAAATACAAGAATAAATACGGTATAAAACCATAAATCTATGCTTACCAAGCTCAATGGTGAAGGAGGAAGAGATAGGGATGCTTGGTTCGGCAGGAAAACTTCGCGGGATAAGAAAATGGGAAGGTTCAGCCAAGACAAGGAAAGAAGAAGAGAAGAAGAAAAGAAGAAGAAGAAATGTTTTAAGGGAAAATTTTTGAGACACTTTCTGATGGCAGGGATGCTACGATGCAGGCCTCTATCAAACCGAGCTTCTACGAGGAACAAGTCGCTCTGAGAACCCGGTTTGCTTACGAGGGATCAGTTTGCCTTTACGATGTGAGTGAAAATCTATAGAAATGGACTATAGTAATCTACGATGAAACCTTTGGGTATAACATTCTACCCCCTAAGAAAATTTAGCCCTCGAAATTTCCTTCTTACGACAAAAAGACCTCTATGATTTCGAGTCTAACAATACATCATCGTCGAACAAAAGATAGATATTGTGCACAGTGATCGTATACGAACCCATGCCTAGGCTCTTCGTTTGAGTCGAGGGGCAAAGATCACGGTGCGAAATCTAGTGCTGGGCGTGATCCTCGGTCGAGGGGTGTTGCTGTCGGCTACTCGAGATCTTATAGCAGTGAGTGCGTGACAGGCGCTGGTGTGAACCTCTAGGCGAGTAGGATGACTGGATTAAGTCCCGGGAGTAGGGTCCCCACGAGGTCGACGTGTGGACACTGCGTCTGATGTGATCAGCTTGTCCCACTGATAACTGTCTGCGCGGTTCTCGACATCGTCCTCCAGTGGAACTTATGCCAGATTCCAACAACGTCGCATGGTTCAGTCGCGATCCATGCATGCGACACCGCTGCTGAAGGTGAGTGAACTTCTGTTGCCCAGTGATGCGGGCGGTGGAACCATGAAGAAACCAAGCGAAGGTGCACCACTAGATGAACTCTCACCTCTGCTCTTCTTTGAGGGTTGACTCATTTACGCACTCTCCTCTTCTTGATGCTTTCTCGGATTACGTGTACCTTCCAGAAACCAACTTTTTACGCTTTCGAAGGGGACGCACTACTTCCTTAAAGTTACGGTTTCACATGTTGCCATCCTCTCCCGACAGCGGGGTTCGGTCGAGGCCTCGAACTCGAACATAGAACTTTCCCTCGGAACCTACCGGTTACGGTACAAAGTTTGCTAGGTCCTTTAATTACATCTCATACTCATGTCGCTTTGAGGATCACTACCATGGTTGTTGCGCATGAACTCCTGCCTTTCTGGTCTCTATGGAAGCAGGGTGTAGTACTCCTCGTCAAAGCTCCCTCGAAAATCGAGCCAACTCAAAACAACACGGGAGCGACCTTTCGGACTTTCCACCAAACTCGGCTGCAGCCCTCAAGTAACCTCGTAGCAACCTTGAGGCCTCGGGTCTTCTTCTAGAACCATGTAGGTCGAAAGTAGCTATCATCCCGCTTTAGCCACTCTTTGGCAACCATGGCATCGCTCGGGTGCCATCAAAAAGCTGCTGACCTAGCGTCGGGCTTCCTTCAGGGAGCTTAGAGCGAGAACAAACTACAGTTTGGACCCTCTCGTCCTCTGCGGGGACTAGAAGCAGCTGCATTCGGGGAGTGAGTCTTTGAGGCGTGTGGGCTGCCTTGATCGGTACATCCTCTCCAGTACATGCTCCAAGCTCATGAAGTCTGCGAACTCCGATGGGTCGGTTTGCCCTATCTGATTGTCCCAATAGGCTACAGCACGCATCGCCTCTGTGGACGAGACTAACTTTCGGGCAGCTAGGGGTGCAGGGCGCGAGGCTCGGGTACTCTAGGAGCATGCTTGTCTGTGGCCCCTTTCGGCGGTGCGTGCCTAGAATTAACCTCCGCCTGGGCGGCGAAGGAGAGGGACGAGTGGAGATGGCACTCCACGCCCGTCCACCTCTAAGGCGAGTGCGATGGTAGGCTCAACTAGATGAGAACAGCTGCTCCGGCGTGCGTGTCTTGCAGGCGTTATCTTGGCATTTTCTTGAAAAAAAGACACCAAAACAACTTTCGAAAATCAATTCCTATATGCGACAATGCTACATGCTCAACTCTAGCTGGATCCACTGAGTTACTACGAGAAGGCGGTCGAGACAAGAACAAGTTACTGACTATTAGTCTAAACCCAGATAGCTCGATACCAATAAAATTGTCACGCCCGACGCAGCGGGCCGCGAGGGCAGCGACGATCGCGCGGCTCGATCGAGGAGGATACCCCGCCACTCGACCCCTCGGGGATGCGCAAGGCTAATCAACACACACAGAATTCAACAGATATACATGCTCGCGGATATAGAGCGAGAAAAAACAATGTTACTGCTGACGGTGTAACAGACAACAACAACAACAACGATAGGATACGAGAAATATGGGGTTCACAAAATGCAGGAAACAACCCTAACAACGGTGGGAAATGGTGTCCGCGAAGTTTAAGAGTATTTAAATACTAAAACCATGCAACAAGGTTTTCTACACACTAGTGGATCCATAGGTCTTATAACATGTTCCATGACAATAATAACATACATGAGCTGAAGAAAATACAGCGAGATGATAGAATAGTAATGCAAATGCCCGATGCTGCTGCCACGGTCACACCTACTACCGCAGCGATGCAGGAGGAAGAAGAGGGATGAGTAACTCAAGTTACTCGGTGAGGGAGGATTAGCACAACCTTAGCAGAAAAAATACACTAGCAAGCAAAAAAATAATAATAATGAATCATCAAAAATAAATGCTTTACCAAAGTGATACAAGTTTAGAAACATTATTACATATAATAGAAGCCTTCAAGAGAATTAAAAACATACTAATACCAAGAAAACTCTTTTTACCCCAACTAGGGTTTTACAACTACAAAAATCATAAAGCATGGTTTTAAATACAAGTAAAAACAACAAAATATCATGGGTTTGAAATAAATAAACACAATACCCAACACTCACCCAACATAATATGGTCTAGAAAAACTCTCTAAACCTTCGCCGTGGCCATGGCTGAGGTTCGAGCACGCCAAAGATACTCATGCCTCGAGCGTTGACCCATCGAGTTCACCGGTTGGTGACTCCAGCTACCGATGAATATCCGATCGGGGCTCTACACTCCCACGAGGCGGCCCTCGTAGTAATCGGTAGGTCGACCACGCCACCTCGATAGGGTGGGCCAGTGAAGACCCGCCCTCTGCAGATGGGATATCACCAAAAACAATCACCACGATAAAAATACAACTCCACTCGGGAGTGCAATATCCATCCATGATCATAAATCAAGAATACCTCGGCCATTTGCACGAGGACAAGATAAACACATAAGCAAAGCCCAAACTTTTAACACAAAATAATTTGCAAGTCCCAACACAAGCAACAACATGGAAATCCTTTTCCTTTCAACAATCCAAAATTTGCTTCAAGCCTAGGATTTCACCAAATCAAAGATTTCCATAACAAAACTCAAGTTTCAAACAAAATAAAGATTTCACAAACTCATGGATACATATATCAATCACAATTTCCACGATAACAAAACAAAAGCCAAAAGAGACATCCAAGATTTGCCTCAACAATAATTATCATTCACCAAATTACCAAACAAGTATAAATCAATAAAACTTACTTAAAACATGAAATGCATATATATATATATATATATAGCTATTGGCATTCTTCTAATAAAGCTATGCTAAATAATTCCACTCACAGGATCGGCAATTTATCTTCCTCGCAAGCTACTCCTCGGCTAAGCCTTTGCCTCGAGCCAAGACTTCTTCTCCTTGCCAAAGCATAACAAAACACCACAAAAATTAGCAAAAACAAACAAACAAGAAAAACCCTAAGTTTTCTAACAAACCACCCTAATTCGATCCTAAGATTAGCTCAAAACTAGGTTTAAAGGTTACCAATGAATTCCTAGGGGTTTTAGCTTCAATCTAATCCGAAGAAATCAAAGAAACAACTAAATATTGCCGGTGCTACAGTAACCTCGAATTGCTTACTGATAGAAACCGAGCCCTATACTATGGTTTTTCTCCCAATTTACAACTCTAAATCACAAAATTTTTCTTCTACAACATTCTCACACAAGATCAACAATTCAATGGCTTCAATTTAAACCTATAAACATGCAAATCCATGGAGAAATTCTAGGTTTTGACTAAAAACAAGGAAAATACAAGAATAAATACGGTATAAAACCATAAATCTATGCTTACCAAGCTCAATGGTGAAGGAGGAAGAGATAGGATGCTTGGTCTGCGGAGAAAACTTAGCGGGATAAGAAAATGGGAAGGTTCGGCCAAGACAAGGAAAGAAGAGAGAAGAAGAAAGAAGAAGAAGAAATGTTTTTAAGGGAAAATTTTGAGTCTGCTACGATAGCACGGATGCTATCTGATTACCGAGCCTACATCAAACCGAGTTTCACAGGAACAAGTGGCTCATGAACGGTTTCTCACGAGATCAGTCTACGATGGCACGGGTCGAAAATCTATAGAAATGGACT